>NW_020954181.1:224162-273269 GCF_900497805.2 Vombatus ursinus
ACACACACACACACACACACACACACACACACACACACACACACACTCACATATGTATACAGGCATGACCAGTGAGGGAAGTTGTTTTGCTTATCCATATTTATTACAAGAGCTACATTTTTCTCTTATTTTCCAATTAGAGATGTAGGGAAAGTTGGGGGAGAGAAAGAAGGATTTTGGTTAATTGAAATGATAATGAATATTATGTAAAAAAAAAAAAAGAAATGCAAATTAACTTTGGTAGTATTGCTATTGAGCAGCCATGAATACTACATATTAATTACCTCAACTATTTAAATAATTATTTGGCTAAAGGGCACCCTATGATTGAATATACCCAAGTATTTGTTGTGTTTTAGTAGATTAAAACCCAAATAGTTTATACATTTTATAGTTGCCTAGAATGGAACTTCCCTTTCTATTTCTACCGCTTGGATTTTGTTAGTACTATATAAAGAAATGCTACTGATTTCTGTAGGTTTATTTTGTAGCCTGAAGCTACTGTCCCAATTAGTACCTCTGATTCTGCACTATTTTTCTAACTAAAACATCATGTCATGAGCAAAGAGATACGTTTATCTCCTCTTCACTATCTTTATACCTTTTCTTTAGATGAATCAATATTTTAAGGACTAAACTCTATAATTTTTTTAAAATTTATTTATTCTTGTATTATTTCTTATGTTATTCAAGTTTTTTGATTTTTTGTTTCTGAAAGACCTATAATCCTTAAGTTACAGGCATCTTGCTTTGATATCAATATGTTTTGCTTGTATGGGTATAATTTTTTTAAACATCACTGCTTTTTGCTTTTCTTCCAGAATGGAAATGTGTGAAGTGAAGTGAAGGATAATCATTCATTCTTTCATTTGTTTCTTCAGGGAAATTAATCACTATGGATTAAAGGTTTTCTAATATGCTAATTACATATGTTGGGTAGGCCATAAATTCTGCTTTCAGAGTTCTTATTTCTCATATTTGGTAACATCATGTTGTCTTTCCATGCTCTCCTAGAAATCCACAGGGTCATCTGTCTCATGGATGTTGCTTCCTTTTCCTTTGTTTTTTAAAAATATTTACTCGGAGATATTTGGACTCATTTAGCTGTCCTAGAAGTGATCTTCCCTTCTATTTTTAATATCTTCCTTGCTGATTTGTCTACTTGTTCTCAATGCTCTTAATTGATTTTCTACCTCCTGAGATGTTTAGTAATTTTAGTCTTTTTTCCTTATATTCTCTTATATCTCATTTTCTGACTTCTTCCCCTCTGATGGCGAATGCTCAAGGGTTGGATTTCAAAGCTATTTCAGCTTCTTCCCACACTGGGGAATTCACTTCTCATTGGCTTCAGCCCCAAATGACTTCTGGGTTGGAGGTGAGAGGGAATTCACCCTACCCTGGTGGAACTCAACCCTCTCATCCCTCACCCCTTACTCCCAATATATGCTGGCACTCTGCTCCAGGTCCCTTTGTATTTAATTTTCTGGCTACGTACTGCTTCAGCATTACAGGGATGGCAGTCCCAGGCAGAGTAAGCTTCAATTTTTCTATACCTCTAGCATGGGTGTCAGGGGGAGAGTGCTGAAGAGAGAAGAATTTAGTTTTTGATGCTTGTTTAACAGAATGGTGGGGTGAGAAAATTGCTAGGTGGATCCCAGAGCACTAGCCCATAGCTCCGACAGAGTATGTGGGCTGGTGGGTGAGAGGAGTGTTAAGTGAAGACTATAATGAAATAGTTTTCTCTGCTGCTAACTACTCAAATTTTTACCTTTTTAAGGCTCGTGGTATGAAGACAGCTGCAATTAATATACTTCTTGGGGAATTTTGAGAATTCAGAGATCTTAGGAAGTCTAGTTCTCCATTTTGTTTACCATGTGACTGGAACCCCCTTATATGTCTTTTAAAATTCTGATTGAGTTCCCTGCATAAAGTCTCTATGATTTAGAAATTTCTCTCTCCCTTTTGTCTTTCTTATGGGAACAATTTCTGTTGGTATCAACAGAATTATATTGTTTACAGCATTCCATCCCTCTTGTACCAACTTAACCATACATAATCTCAAGCTATGAAATCGTACATATACTTTCTCTTAACTGTTTAAAATAGTTTCTTCCCAAATCTTGCTTCAGAGCCAGACTATGCCCAGAAATTCTTCTCCTTGATACTCATGAATCTAAGATGTCATGGTTACGTCTTTCTCTTACTTCTATTTCAACAACCAGTTCCTCCTACTGGTTAAAATCAGGTCAAGGATACCAGTTTCCCTCCACCCTTCCTACATTGTGTGGTCCAGTCAGATGGCCTTTCTGGCTGTTCCTCACACACAACATCCCATTTCTCATTTCTGTCTTTGCAACAGCTATTCCCCATGCCTACAGTGTAATTCCTCCTCATCTCTACCTTTTAGAATCCCCTGTTTGCTTGAAAACTTAGTTCAAACACTCTCTTCCTCCCTTTCCCCTTCCCATGATCCCCTTAGCTACTAGTGCACCCCATTACCTTGTACATACTTATATAGGTACATGTAGCTTTCACTGATAGAATGTAAGCTCCTTGGAGGACTGTTTCATTTTTTGTGTCCTCAGTGTTTCTTCCACAAAGTTCTACTCTGATACTTCCTCATGGTGTGGAGGATTCTACCAGGGTTCTGGGTTCTCAAGGCTATGGCAGGTTCTACAATGTTAGAAAAACTTCAGTGATAGCCCTGGCAAAAGACCAAGTCTATTTCCCAAGCTAACTACAGAGAGAGACATCACCAGTGCAACGGCCAGCAGGTAATGAATTTGTTTTTGGCCACAGCATACAAGCCATGAAATAAATTTTAAAAAATTTAAATGCCCTCAGATCTGTTCATCCTCATTTTGCTTCTATAGTGATGGTGCCATATTGGCAAGAAAGAAGACAAGACAGTGGGTGCTAAGAATCATGATTTTTAGGCCATCAATAGACTTTAACTTGACTAATAGTTCTCTAAACGTGAGATCTTCATACAATTACCACGGAGTAGACATATTGCTAAAGAATCTGAATCAATCTTGACATTCTTGCTATAATAAAAACCAAAAGAAAGAAAGAAGTTTCAGCTAAATGAAAAGATGGCTAACTAATCAGAAAGACAAAGAAAACAGTTAGTGGAATGGGTTTTATTGTACCACCAAAGATAAGAATATTTGTTCATCATCTGTTACAATACCAACAAACCAAATAAGATAACACATGTACAGTGCTTTGTAAACTTTAAAGAGCTCTACAAATACTTGCTATTATTATCATTATTCACCAAAAACAACAACAAAAAAAAACTCCACAATAACAACTGCAGCTTATACACCAAAATCAGCTTCCATGGTTTAAGAGGTAGAGAAAAATTTATGAAGTACTTGATAAGACCCTCCAAACTAAATCAATAAACACTCTGATATTTGGTAACTTCAATGGGAAAAGTAGAAAAGGTAAAGAAGGGAAGAAGTATATGGGAAAGCATGGTTCAGAAAGAAGAAAGCAGAGTCCAAAGTCTTGCAGATTACACAGAAGCTCCATGCCTCTTCAGCACAAAAACTTTCTTAAAGAAAAGAATTGATAGGTGTTATCAAATAACATCATAAATAACAAATATATGTATAAATATTTACCAAACAGAAAAAGACTTGTTTTTGATATGAAAGTTATCCCTGAGTAAGCAATCTAAATTAACTCAGGTTGTTCTCAATACATATACTTGTTGAATATCCTGTTATGCTAAGTAAACTTCCTTTTGCTAATTGTTGAATAATTTCAACATATTTCATTTTGTTCTAATATTGAACCTAAAGCACCAAAGGGCTAGCCTGAGTCAAGGCACATCCCAGAATACGCGTCAATACAAAATCTTTGTGAAAGTCATCTATACACGAACTGAAAGCATCCTTGATGATGCAATTTGTAGGGAACAAGCAGGCTTCTACAGACAAGATTCATCAATGGCTCATAATTTCACCATTTCACAATGAAGTTAAATATATAAAGAACAAAAGATTCCATTGGTCATTACTCAAGTCTCTGATTTGGTAGAACAAGATGCCTCCCTACAAGTGCTTTTACAATTAAGTATGTACTATCCAGACATCAGAATCATTCAAAATTGCTTGAAAAATATATCTGAAATAACCCTGCTCAACAATCCTCTGGATAATAAACAACAAATGAGGCATGAAACAGGGAGATGTGTGTTTGCCAAAGGTATTTGCCACTGTAATGGATAAGATCCAGTGGAAAGTCCAAGTTGAAGAGGAATTACCTGTAGATGGTGAGGTCCTCCAGATGTTCCTGTTTGTGGATGACACTGTGCTGATTACATCAAGCCCCGGGACACTGCAGAGCCTCCTGGAAGAGATCTGTAATCACTCAAAGGAGTTTGGACTATCTATCCACACAGGAAAGATCAGATAGATGAAGAACATCCATTGTACAAAATATACATGCATTTAGAGAGACAATCTATAAAGAGTTTATCCATCCGATGTATATCTGGGTAAGACAGTACAGATGGGCAATGAGGTGGGCCCAGAGTTGAATAGGTGAAGAGCATGCTAAATTGACTTGAGGAAATTGCAAAGCTCATTGATTTCAAAGCTTATCATGATGGCAAAGGCATATCTTTTAATACTAATATCTTACCAGCATTGCTATATGGCAGCAAGACATGGAATTACAAAGAATTAAAAATGAGTAGCACACCGAAGGCAATGGATAACATACATAGTGGGAGTATTTAAGCTATTAACAGCTAACTGGGAAGGAATTCTGAATAACGGAGTAAAAGATATCAAGGAATTACATGATAGGAAGAGAAAATGGGCTGGCCACATGACAAGGGCAAGGGATGACAGGTTAGATAGTTACAGTGGTCCAATGGTAGATTGTGATATTAGGAGAAACCAAGGAAGGCTTCCAGCATGTTGGTTGGGCCACTATGACAAACTTATGGAAGCACATGAATAAGAATCACACAGGATGGACGCACATGAATGAGTTGCAAGCTGAATCACTAGAGAAAACTTCTCAATCTATGAGAGTGTAGACCCATTTGAGTAATTGTATATTGTCCCAAATGCCTAATAGGCACTTAAGAAATGCTCAGTGATTGAAGTTTAAAATTTCTTCAGCTGTTTTTTAGTATAGAGCAGGAGTTCTTATCATTTTTGGCATCATGGACCCCTCTGGCAATCTGATTTAGCCATACTGACCTGATTACTGTTTCACAAATACACTTTATCTCCTAACTCCATACATTTTTACCTGTTTTCCCCCATACCTGGAACACTCTCCTCATTTCCACTTCCTGGCTTTCAATTCCCATGATGCTACAGTGCCTTCCTTCTGAGTGTTTATCTCCAATTTATTCTGTAAATACCTTGTTTATACATAGTTGTTTTCTTGAGGGTTGGGAAGGGTTTTTATTATTGTTTTGTTTTTCATTTCTTTATAAGCCGGCGCTTATGTCCCTGGTACATAACAGGTGCTTTTTGATTTGAACTGGTGAAGGCTATGGACTCTTTCTCAGAGCTTTTTTAAATGCATAAAACAAAATATATAGATTGAAAAGAAAGACAAGATTATTAAAATACAGTTATCAAAATATTTTAAAAATCAAGTTCATACACCAGATGTAGAGAAACTGTCAAACTCTAATATAAAAACCCAAAAGACTATCACTCATAGATTTTGAAGATTGAAACAATGTCATTCATTAATGTCACTTGTGAATGTCACTTGTGTTTTTAGCCTTTCAATTAAAAGTACTTTAATATGCAGTATGCTTTAAGCTTTTTTAAAGAAATATACAATAATTCTTTACTTATCTGGAATCATTAGGAAATGAGGTCATAGGATATAGTAAAAGTTAAGAGTGACACCCTGAAGAACTCATTGGTCATGACCACCTCGTTTTATAGATGAAGACACTGAAGTCCAGAGAGAATAGGTGACTTAAAGGTCACATAGGGAATAAACAGAAAAGCTGTTTTCCACTGAACAGAAATACTTAAAAAATTTCACTTAAGCACTAATACATTAATCATTTTGAACTTCTAACTTTTTCTTAAATCTCTGCTATAGCCCAGTGATGCTCTTTCATAGAATAGCAAGGTATGAAGGCTGTTTGGCCCAGGTTGTTGTTGTTGTTGTTGTTGTTGTTGTTGTTTTAAAATTGTTCTGCTTACCAATTATTTCTATGTGCTTACAGCCACCTTGATTTCCTTCACCACCTAGCTTTGACAATAAGATACCAGACACTGTGCTTTTTAAGGAACCAAAACATATAAAGGCTACATATCAAAGCTCAAGTACTTTAGATATAGGAGAGCTTTAACTAAATAAAATCTATTTTCACCCTGGCAAATTTCTGTCTTGGTTATCTAGTTTCCTAGTCTTCAAAAATTTCAAAGTATCAAATTATATTAAGGAGGGGTGGGTGGGCAACAGACTTTAGAAATAAAAAGGTATCTCTGATGTCATCTAATCCAAACCATTTTTATACTTGTGGAATTTGAGTCCTTGAAGTATTTATTAATTCATCTAACGTCACCCAAATAGGGAGTGGCAGGGTTGAGATTTCAATCATGGCCCTCTAACTGCAAATTTCACACTCTTTCCATTTCTTCAAACTGCCTCCAAAAGATTAAAGCAGGGAAAACAGAAGAGGAGGGCTCATTAAATCTCTAACTTTCTAGCTACCTGAGACCAGGAGTGAGAGAAAAGTGTGGGGTTATCAACCTGTTATACCAGGTCTTAGAAGTATGGTACTTCATGCCCCATTGTGGAGCAAACATGTTTACAGAATGGGGGATAAGTGTTCTGACACTGGGGCACTGGGTTCTGGTTCCCCAAGGTGGGGTGGAGGGAAGAGGAGAGAGCAGTGTGGCCAGGAGCTCAGGCACCATGAACAGCTTCAGCAAGGAAGATCACAAATCAGAGGGTAACAAAAAGGTGGAATGAAGAATCTAACTTTGTAAATAAATTAAGTATAATACCAAATGAACTGGAAACACTTGGTACATTTACACTTACACTTTTACTGTAAATTTAGGAAGAATTCCATTTTCAGTTCAGTTCAATGAAGATTTATTAAGCACTTACTATATATAAAGCATTATGTGGCCAAGAGTAGTATATTCTAATGTTTCAGCATACATATAGAAAGACTTTCTGATAAGACTGGACTGAAAGATAGAGTCAAGAACTCTTCCATGGCTGTGGCAGACTATGATGCAGATTATCTCACTAAATAATTTCTTCTGGAAATATGGAATGTCATAGGTAATAGTAATAATGAGCTAGCTAACAGCTAATATTGCACTTTAAGGTTTGCAAAGCTCTTTACAAATATTACATCACTTCATCTCCACAACAAGCCTGGGAGGTAGGTGCTATTATTATCTTCATTTTATAAATGAAAAAACTGAGGATAAAAGTTAAGTGACTTGCCCACGGTCACATAGTGTGTGTCTGAGGCAGTATTTTAACTCAGGTCTTTTTGGCTCCAGGTACAGTACTCTATCCATTAAGCCAGATGTTCTTTATGTTGGGATCTAGCAGTGGACACCAGGGAAGCAGTAGGCAGAGTGACGTACGTCCCTGCATAAAGCCTGCCCAGGACCCAGAAGTCCCTCCTTTCTCACCAGTTTTGTAGTTCACTGTAGTCAGCCAACATATTCTTCTAAATCCATTTGAAATGAGTTTTCAAGCCTGGTACATTGACTGCACATTCACAGATGGATCTTTTGGTTCACTAAGGATAAAAAATTTCAAATGTGACACTGCTATGGATCTCAGTTGGATTAGATGACTCTCCAAGTCCCTTTCCAACTTTAAGATTGTATGAACCTATATGAAGGCCTTTTTTTTTTTTTTTTTTTTTTTTGCTGAAGCTATGAGCTGTACCCCTAACTACCTACCTTCTACAACATATTTCTTGGCTGAATAGGAGACATCTCTTTTTGGTGACTTTGTCTTCAGGCTTTAGGGAAAATGGTAGTCCACAGTTCAAAAACATAAAAATAGTGGGTGAATGATAGCCACCATTCAGGATAAACCTAGTTAAGGAGTAGAAAATATGTGGATTCCAAAGATCACACAGCATTGTTAGTCCTCCAAGAATGACCATGACAACTCTTCTACACCAGTGACCCATGCAATCAAGTACAATTTATTTTCCCTTTTGGGGAAAAGACTGATAAAATGATAAGTTTAGTAATTTATACATGGTTTGATGTTTTAAAGGTCAGATTCCTCCCATCTAATCATCTGTCAAATGTATATTCTTTTTTTCTTCCCTAAGTTTTATCTTGAAAAATATACTTGTAAAAGACTAATCTGGATATTTAGGTGGGGGCAGGGGAAGCTTGTATTTTTAAAAACAAACAGCAAACAATTTATACTGACAGTTAAATTTTAAAAAATCAATGGTTTTAATTCAAAATGTAAGCATGTACAGGAATTTACAGAATAAAACAAAATTTACAAACAACAATAGCTAGTCAAATGCATTCAGGGTCGTGTTCTATTTCAAGTATCAGGTAGATTTAAGAAGAGGATTTGTTGTCTTTACCAATAATCCTAGAAAATTCCAATCATTTTACTTATGCACCTCATTCCAACTCAGACCTTTCTTGTATTTCAAAGTAGCTCAAAAGAAACATTCCAAACGTTCATATGGATTACCTCTGCCAGACTTGGTAGAGCCTTCCAAGCTCATGCTAGTTTGATCAGCCACAGCTGGATACATCATACATTGACCCCAACACAGCGATATCACTTTGGTCTTCTTCAATTACAAAGGACAATAACCAAGTAAAAGGAGAAAAATGGGTAGTTCACATCTCTATGTAATAACCTATAAAAAGTTCAAAATAAAATACTCAAGCTGATACATCATAGCTTTTTTTTTATTAGAACTTATGAAGTCTTTGATATCACATAACTATATTGAAAATTCCCTCATTTTACAAGGCTGAATTACAGTATAGATTACCATTGACAACAACTTCCACACATAGCCCTGGGCCACCAACCATTAAATTTATAAGATATTTATGGAAAGAATCAACACAATTATTATCTGAAGACAATGTAACATGATATTGTGACAAGTAACATTCTTACTTGCTTGAGTCACTCATCTAGTAGGTTCAAGTTCCAAGGAACCATAGTCAAGGATCACAGCTTCTATAATGAACAAGAGGAGAACTTGGAATACAATACTCTAAAAAAGCAAAAGATAGAGACCCTGCAAAGTATAATACTAAAGGGGAAATAAAATAGATCTGTAATGTATGAAAGCATATCAAATAACTCTCTTTTAGTTCAACTGAAAATATTAGGAATTTTTTTTCTAGTCTAAAAATTTTATAGACTTTTTCTTTTAGGGAAGTGTGTAGAAGATTTAAGACAAAAAGGCCTTCCTCTGGAAAAATGGATTAGGGTGAAAACTAAATTTAACTCTTATCTCATTAAAATCAAGTCAAGTAGGCCTAGGACATAGTTGTTGGCATGTTATCTCCTTGACAGCAGGAACTGGTTTTTACCCATCTTTGTATCTACAGGGCTTAGCATGATGCCTGGTACTGAGACGCACTTAATAAATGTTTATTAATTTGACTACTATCTTTTCTTTTCTTTACCCCTTAATCTTTTTCTTCCTAGAATACTATCTCATAGAACCCAGAAGTACAATCTGGACATTAATAATGTGATTCTTCAAAGGTTTCTCCATTTAAAACCACATAAGTGCTCAATAAATTCTTATTAACTCGACAGACCAAAGTACTTTGTAAAATATGGCATTTTTAGTCAAGAACCCAATCGATCTCAGAGAAGGGATAAGTTGGGGAAACTGGGAATGTTTAATCTGAAGAGAGAAATTCAATTAAATCAACAAGTACTGGTTATCTGCTGTGTAGTGACCACTCTGCTACGCACAGAGGGTACAAAGATACAATCCATGCCTTCCCAGCAAAACATAATCCATGCCTTTATGATTTTCAGTCTTTCTCGGCTATGTCCAACTCTTCTGACCCCATTTGGAGTTTTCTTGGAAGAGATACTGGAGTGGTTTGCCATTTCCTTCTCCAGCTCATTTTACAGATGAAGAACTGAGGCAAATAGGGTCAAGGGACTTGCCCAGGGTCATATAGCTAGTAAGTGTCTGAGGCCAGATTTTAATGGAGGAACATGAGTCTTCCTGACTCCAGGCTTGACACTCTATCCACTGCACCACCAAGATCCTTGCTTTATGATAGTCACCAATATTTGAAGGGCTAAACCACAGAAGAGGGATCAAACTTGTCCTGCTTGGTCCCAAAGAAAGATCTAGAAGCAACGTACAGAAATGACAGAGAAGCACATTTCATCCAATATAAGGGAAAACTTCCTATGTTAAAGGTGTCAAAAATGGAACGAATGAGTTCCGACCAATGAAGGTCTCCAAGTAGAGTTGGATGACTCTTTGATATCCAAGGAGGGCCTTTAGCTAAGTTATTTGTCTTCCTCAAATCTCAAATACCATTGTGTCTGGACCTCTACTAAGCATCTGACATAACTTGTATTATACCTTTCATTCTTTTAAATCTTTCATTAAAGCCTTTGAGAGAAGGGATCATATATTTTTATATCCCCAGGACTTAAGATAATGCATTGCATACAAGAAGCATTTTTTTTTTGTTGAACTGAAAATACTGAAGAAAAAAACTCAAAGGTCCCTTCAAACTTTGCCATTCTATGATTTAATAAGCCTCATCACCTACATAGGACAATTATACCAAAACAACTTGTAGATTTGGAGAAAATTTCAAAGATTTTATATGAAGTCCCCCACAAAAGAAATCTTTTTTGGTTGGCAGTTCTTTTTCACTCAACTGAATCCTTAGAGCAACTGTCATAATAATAACATAAATTTCTAGTTTATGTGCATATGTCAGTAATATTGTATTTTTATTAAAAAAAAATAGGTAACCGTTAAAAAGAAACTGTTCTTCTCCTACTTCTGTGGGCTTTTCTACTGCCAACATGGCAGGGGAATGGAGATTATGATGTTTAGCCTGGAGAGAATTCAGCCAACAAGTAGTAGGAGATCTAGACATGAAAGGCCACGGAAGTATCATGAAAATTTTATGGGGAAAAAACAGTCAACAGTGTCAAGTGTAATTAGAGAAGTCAAAAAGGAAAGAGGTCTACAAAAAGGCCACTAGAGATATAGACACTAAAAAAACACTGGAACTTTGGAGAGAACAGTTTCAACTGAGTGTTAAGCTCAAAAGCCTGACTGCAAAAGGCTGAGGATTGAGAGAAAGAAAAGGAAGGAGCTTGCCGGATTCCTTCAGTTCCCAGGTTAAATGCCACCTTTCTACAGGAAGCCTTTCCCAATCTCTCTTAATGCCCTTCCTCTGTGGATTATTTCCTATTTATCCTGTACACAGCTCATTTGTACACAGATGTTCACATGTCTCTCCAATTAGACTGGGAAAGGCTCAAAGGCAGGGACTGTCTTTTTCCTTTCTTTGTATCCCCAGCACTTAGCACAGTGCCTAGCACATAGTACGTACTTAATAAATGTTTACTGACTGAATGAAGTAGAATTGATGAGTATATAGAACTTTTCCTGGGAATTTGACTAAAGGGAAGAAAGACAGGCAAGTTAAGTGGTGCAGTGAATAAAGCACAGGTATATATTATTCTTCTATTAGATTCTAAGTTTCGTAAAAGGCAGACACCATACAAACCTTTGTACAAGCTTAGTGTTCTTCATACAGTAAGCACTTAATAAATATTTGTCATAAAAGTGATTTTACATGGATACTTGTTCAAAAGAACAAGTGTGGTATAGTAAAAACAGTCTTGATTAAGAGTCAGGAGAACTGGGTCTGAATAAGCTAGCGCCAGGGGTGGGGATCCTGCATCCTGGAGGCTACATGTGGCCTACTATGTTTTTGGGTGCAGCTTTTTGACTGAGTCCAAGTTTTGCAGAACAAATCCTTTTATTAAGGGGATTTGTTCTGGGAAGTTTAGATTCAGTCAAAGAGCCGCACTTGAGGACCTACAGGGCCACATGTAGCCTCGAAGACGCAGGTTCCCCAACCATAATAGCAAATCATTTTATAATCACTGATTCTAGTAAGGTTAATTTGTTAAAAATAATTACAAAACATCTCTTATTTGAAAGGACAACATAATGTGCTTCATACACATACAAAATGCTTCATTCAGGTAAAAATTAATATATTAGTCAAAATATTAAAGCTAGCGTATTTTAATCAAATTGCTATCCTCACTTTATAAAGTTATAGGTTATTGTAGCTAATTATATATGAATACTATTCCTAAAATCATAAATCTAAAGATTTAAGATTAAGGGGAAAATTGAAAAAATATCAAATTTATATTGAAGGATCCTTTTCCAAGTGCTTTTAGACCAAATCTATATTTAAGTTAGCCTGCCAAAGAATTTCCAAAAAGAAAACATTTAAATTACAGCCCCAGATTGTTACCAGCTCTTCCAAGCTCACCTATACAGCCCCAAATTAGACTAGTAACACTAAATTATAAATAGCAGAAAGAAAATGTTCAGTTCACATATAAAAATTGACCATGACAATTTTGGAACACAGGAAAAGTATAACAGAGAAAAGTTTCAAGAGCTTCTTTCATCTGGTTGGCTTATTTTAGGCCATGGTTACACAGTTAAGGTTATTTTCACGATTGTTTTGCCTTAAGCTCCAAGGAGTTCACATAGAATCAATTATTGTTTGCTTCATGCCAGGCACCAAGATACTAAGCAAAAACAAAAACAGTCTTTTGCTCTTAAGGAGCTTGCATTCTAAAAAAGATAACAGGTACATTTATAGGTATATACAAGATACCAACAGAAACAAAGTTAGCTCAGGCATAAAATTCCAAAATTAGTTTCCTTTGCAATTCAAAAATATTTACTGTACATTTATTCCAGACACTGCACATTCTCATTCAACGATAATAATAACAGTAGTTGCTATAATGGTACTTACAATTTAAGAGGGATCAGATTAGAGGGGGTCACAGATTTAGAACTGGAAGGAAACTTAGAAATCTTCTAGGCAAATCTCTTTTCTTTACAGATGAGCTAACCGAGATTGAAAGTAACTGAGCAACATGTCCAAAGTCAGGAAGGTTATTTTACATGTGAATCCGGGCCTTTTGACTCAACGTCAAGTGTTCTTATCAACAAAACACACAGCCATCAAGTATATAAATGACTATGATATATATGACTATGATGTTATTTTTATTATATTAGCTTGGTCTACCCATAAGCAACTGATGTTTTTCCAATTATTCAGATCAGACTTTATTTGTGTGAAAAGTGTTTTGTAATTGTATTCATACAGTTCCTGGGTTTGTTTTGGTAGGTATACTCCTAAATATTTTATAATGTCTACAGTAATTTTAAATGGAATTTCTCTTTCTATGTCTTGCTGTTGGGCTTTGTTGCTAATATATAGAAATGCCAATGATTTACGTTGGTTTATTTTATAGCCTGCAACTTTGCTAAAGTTGTTTATTATGTCAAATAGTTTTTTACTTGATTCTCTAGGATTCTCTAAGTATATCATCATATCATCTGCAAAGAGTGATAGCTTTGTTTCTTCTTTGCCTATTTTAATACCTTCAATTTCTTTTTCTTCTTTTACTGCTAAAGCTAACATTTCCAGTATGATATTGAACAACAGTGGCGATAATGGACATCTTTGTTTCACCCCCAAAATTATTGGAAATGCTTCTAGCTTGTCCCCATTACATATGATGCTTACTGAAGGTTTTAGGTAGATGCTACTTACTATTTTAAGGAAGACTCCATTTATTCCTATGCTCTCTAGTGTTTTTAATAGGAATGGGTGTTATATTTTGTCAAAAGCTTTTTCTGCATCTATTGAGATGATCATGAGGTTTCTGTTAGTTTTGTTGTTGATATGATTAATTATGCTGATAGTTTTCCTAATATTGAATCAGCCCTGCATTCCTGGTATAAATCCTACCTGGTCATAGTGTGTTATTCTTGTGATAAGTTGCTGTAATCTATTTGCTAATATTTTATTTTAAAATTTTGCATCTATATTCATTAGAGAAATTGGTCTATAATTTTCTTTCTCTGTTTTGACTCTTTCCCATTTGGGTATCAGCACTATATTTGTATCATAAAAAGAATTTGGTAAGACTCTTTCTTCACCTATTTTCCCAAATAGTCCATATAGTTTTGGAATAAATTGTTCTTTAAATGTTTGATAAAATTCGCTTGTAAATCCATCTGGCCCTGGAGAATTTTTTCCTAGGGAGTTCATCAATGGCTTGTTCAATTTCTTTTTCTGAGATGGGGTTGTTTAAGTATTTTACTTCCTCTTCTGTTAATCTGGGCAATTTATATTTTTGTAAATATTAATCCATTTCCCTAAGATTGTCAAATTTATTGGCATACAGTTGGGCAAAATAGTTCTTAGTTATTGTTTTAATTTCTTCTTCCTTGGTGGTGGATTCACCCTTTTTATTTTTGATACTGGTAATTTGGTTTTCTTCTTTCTTTCTTTTTTTTAATTAAATTAACCAAAGGTTTATCTATTTTATTAGTTTTTTCATAAAACCAGCTCTCAGTTTTATTTATCAGTTCAACAATTTTCTTAATTTCAATTTTATTGATCTATCCTCTGGTTTTCAATATTTCTAATTTGGTGTTTAATTGCGGATTTTTAATTTGCTCTTTTTCTAGTTTTTTTTTTAGTTGCATAACCAATTCATTGATCTCCTCTTTCTCTATTTTATTCATGTAAGCATTTAGAGATATAAAACTTCCCCTAAGAACTGCTTTCACTGCATCCCTTAAGTTTTGATATGTTGCCTCATTATTGTCATTGTCTTGAATGAAGTCACTGATTATTTCTATGATTTGTTGTTTCGTGGATCAGTGGAATAGGTTAGGTATGCAAGACATAGTAGTCAATGACTACAGTTACTTATTATTTGATAAACCCAAAGACCCCAGCTTCTTGGATAAGAACTCACTATTTGACAAAAACTGCTGGGAAAACTAGAAAGGAGTATGGCAGAAACTAGGCATAGACCAAAATCTCATACCACACGCCAAAATAAAGTCAAAATGGGTTCATGATTTAGATATAAAGGCTGATACTATAAGCAAACTGGGAGAGCAAGGAATAGCTTACCCATCAGAAAATCACATAAGATCATATGAAAGGGTATAAGATGTAAAAAGACTGAAAAGGGGAATTGAGGGAGAAGAGATAATCAAATGATGGAAGGTTCTGAATTACAAATAGGATTTTAGATTTGATTCAGGGAGCCCTGAACTTTATTGGAGAGGAAAATGACATGGTCAGATTTGCCCTTTAGAAAGATCATTTTGACAGCTGAATAGAAGATGGACTATAGTGTGAAAAGACTTGTGGCAAGCAGACCAACCAACCAGCAAGGTGTTGCAATAGTCCAGGCATGAGGGGATGAAGGCCCATAGGAGGGTGGTGGTAATGTTGGAAGAGAGAAGGAGGAGCTTGCAAGAAATGTTGCAAAAGTAACAACAAATTAAGACATAGGAGGTTAAAAAAATGTGAGGAATCAAGGATGACCCCAAGGTTACTGGACTGGGAACTGGAGGAATGGTGGCACCCTCAATAATAACAGGGAAGTCTGGAAGTGGGGAGTTTCGGGGGGAAACGATAATAATTTCAGTTTTGAACATGTTGAGTTTAAGATGTCTACTGGCTATCCAAAAACATGTCTAACAGGCAGTCATAGGAGATAGAAGGGCAGAAGAGAGTTTAAAGCTAGATAAGTAGATTTAAAAATCATCAGCATAGAAATGATAATTGAATCCATGGAACCTGATAAGATCACCAAGTATAGAGATAGAGGGAGAAAAGAAGGGAACCCAAGACAGGAGGAGTACTTGGCATGACCTTGATGAAAATCCAGCAAAGGAAATGAAAAAGGGAGTAGAAAGATAGGTAGGAGGAGAAACCTAGAGAGAAGAGAATATCAAGATGAGAATGATTCATAATGTTAAAGGCTCCAGAGGTCAAGCAGGATGAGAACTGAGAAAAAGTCATTGGATTCAGCAATTAAGAGATCACTAGTAGCTTTGGAAAAAAGCAATTTCAGTTGAATCATGAGATCAGAAGCCAGACTTCAGAGTTAAAAAGAAAGTTTAAAAGTTGATGGTTAAAAAGAAATCAAGAGTAAAAAATTTGAGTACACTTATTGTAAACAGCTATCTCAAGGATTTTAGCCACAAAAGGAACGAGAGGTATGGGACAACACCAAGTGATGATAGATGGATCAAGTAAAGGTTTTTGGGCATGTTGTAGGCACTAGGGAAACAGTGGGAAAACACTGAAGATCAGTAAGATAGTAGGAATAATAAATAGAGGGGACAATCTGCAGGAGAAGAAAGGATGAAATGGGATCACCTGTACATGTAGAGGGATTAGACTTGGCAAGAAGAAGGGCCATATCTTCATGTGAGACAGGGAAGTGGGAAAGAAAAAAATTTAAGATATAAGTAATTGTTTATGGAACTGACACTCTAGAGAGTACAGGGTGGGTTGCTTTAGAATGGGACAATTGAGGTTGGGAGGGAGGGAAGGGGGTGAGAGAGGGAAGGAATGAGGGGAATGAGAATAAGGGAATGAGCAGTAGGGATTATAAATATGAGAAGCCTAAAGGAAAGAATTAAAAAGACAATAAACAGCTTAGTATAGTACTTAACTTCCTGAAAATTAAAATGAACCAAACAGAAATTAGTTAATGAAACAATAAGAAATACTAAAACAAATCAAAAGGCTGAAAAAATAGAAGAAAATACAAAGTATTTCCTAAGAATCATCAGACTACCTGTAATCTATGAAAAAAGACAAGCCTGGTTACTATGTTTCAAGAAAGCCTAAAAATGACCAGACATAGTCGAATCAGAGCTTAAAGTGAAAACTGAAAGAAAAAAATTCCCCAGATACCTTCCTAAAGAAACCCCAAAACAAAAATCCCCAGGAACATAGTCAAAATCCAGAACTCTTGAGTTAAAGATAAAATACTTCACAAGCAGCCAGAAGGAAAGAGTTCAACTATCAAAGAATCAGTCAGGATCACACAAAACTTATTACTGGCAGCCACAACTATAAAGAAGACAGTTTGTAATACGATATTCCAAAAAGAAAAAGTTATACAACCTTACAACTAAGAATAATTTACCTTGCAAACGTGAGTATACCCTATAGGAGAAAAAAGGAACTTTTAATGAAAAACAGCAACTCTAAGCATTCTTGATTAAAATGCAAACAAAGCAATTAAGAGAAACATACTAAGGTAACTAATCAACAGGAGCAACTAGAGGAAACTACTCAACGACGAAGCATTTAAATTATAATGGGGTGGGGGTGGGGATCAGAAAAAAGTAGACCAGTAAAACCCAAAGGTTGTCAAGGACAAAGTGGGGCTCAGGGGAAGAGTTACATAAGACAAAGGGACTAAAGGTGTTTTTTTTTTCTTTTAAAGATCTTAAGAAAAGGTAGGGCAAAAGAATAAACTAGGGAATAAAGAGGGAGGAACTCACTATTTCACATAATTGAGATATCTAAAAGACTATATGAAAAGAGTAAAGGGTATGGGAAGCAAACACAAACATCACACACATGCTCTTTCATCTGAACCAGACAAAGGATGGTTACTTACACACACACACACACACACACACACACACACACACACTCATACACACACGTGTACATTTGGTACAGAAATAAACTAGAGAAACAGGTGGAGCAGGGAGGGAGTCACGAGAGATTAGTCATAAGCAAAACAAGTTTCATCTTTGGAGGGTGGATCATAAAAGAAGAATTTAAAGGAAAGGAAGCTTAAAAACAGGTGATTATTGTCTGGCTGAGGTGAAGAGAGGAAGGGCATTGGAGTGGATGCAGATTGTTTTAATTTCAGATCACTAGGGATCAGCATATTCCTTCTCTTTCACCACCTTCTTTGAAAAGAAGGGGACAGGTCAAAGAATGAAAAATGAGTAAGAGGATATGATGAAGGAAAATACATGATTAACAATCATAACAATAAATACAAATGGGATGAACTCATTCCCCAAAAAAACAAAAAAGATAGAATACATTAGAAAACAACAATACCAGAAGCACGTCTGAAACAAAGATTCACATGCTGTTAAAATGACAAAATTCATTATGGAGCAAAATTTATTATGCCTCTGTTGAACTCAAAAAAGCAAGGACAGCAATCATGACTTCGAACAAGGCAAGACTAAAACACAGACATGTTAAAAGTGATAGGGACAAACCACATCATGCTTAAAGACAACAAATTATTCTTAATATTGAAGTTGACTTGGGAATAGGACGCAGAGCATTGAGTTCTCTATATCTAACTAGTGACAATAGATCTAAGAGGGATGATGGCAGTGGCAGAGTTTTGGTGTATGGAGGCAAGAGGGTGTTAGGCACCAAATGTATACATACATAATGTATACATACTTTCAAGCCAAAGACTGATGGGTTGCCAGCAATGACATGGTAGAAACTGAAGAATCTAATACCAATGTGATCATTATAATAACCAATTCCTTCACCAAGCAAGCTAATGAAGTGATAGATGATGTCAAGAAATTTTGGAATGATCAGAAGGGGGACACAATTCTTTGGAATGGGTAGGAAGTAATGCCAAAGCTAAATCTATCTATAAAAACTGATGTGCAAATAGAATATATGGACCTCAACCATTTCTATCCACTTTGTGACCAAAATACCCAAAAGATTGCCTTCTGATCTTGACTGGAGTTAAGTGTACTTCAGATGGAATTTCAGAGAGTTTTTTTTTTACTTCTAGTAGCTTCTTGGCTTGTCCCTCATGGCTATAATATGGAAAAGGGAGTCATCCACCACCTCTAGTTGAGAAAAATAGCAGCATGCTTCCAGTTTCCACTGTAATTGCTATGCTTGTGGTTACCCTGGATAAATCAATTCTTGCTACCAGCTTCAGCTCCGGTACTCCATTAGAATTCCTTGTTGAAACTTTTCACAATTGGGAATTCCTTGTTGAAACTTTTCACAATTGGATTAGTCAGTCAAGAGTCAACAAACATTTATTGAACATTACCTATGTGCCAGGCATTATACTAGGTACTAAGGATACAAATACAAGCAAAAAGGACAGTCCTTGCCTTCAAAGAGGTTACATTCTCATTGGGGAAGATAATACATAATAGAGAGCTGAAATGGAGCAGAGGGAGAGGGGTAGGAGAAGGTACCCAAGAGACAGGGTGGCAAATTCTGGAGAGCCATAACTAGGAGGGGAAAAATAGATGATTAGCCTGGGGTCCTTTCTAAAAATGGAGGTTCTGAAAAACAAAAAATAAAAATAAAAAATTTAGGGGGCAGCTAGGTGGTGCAGTGGATAGAGCACTGGCCCTGGAGTCAGAAGGACCTGAGTTCAAATCCGGCCTCAGACACTTAACACTTACTAGCTGTGTGACCCTAGGCAAATCACTTAACTCCATTGCCTAGCAAAAAACAAAGCAACAAAAAAAAGTAGATAAAAATGGAGGTTCTGGAAGTAATTCACCAATGGGAAGAAAGGCGCCACAGAGGCAGAAAGATGTTCCAGAGCAAGGCGGCCACAAGGGTTAAGAGAAGTTCCAAAGCGAGAATATAACTGAGGTATGGTAGACTGAAAGATGTCTGGATTAGGACACTACTTCAAAATGGAGTTTCTGAAAAGAATACAGCAAAGGGAGAAAGGGGCCTCAGGGCAAAATAATGTTCCAGATAAGAACGCCACAGAGAAAGTAATGTTCCAGGGAATAGTGGGATCACAGGAAATCCATATAGCATCAATGAGAGGGAAAAACTGAGCTAACTTTGGCTTACACCATCTGTAGAGGGCAACATCATTCTCTCAGTCCCTCAGGCTCACTACCTAGAAGTCATCCTGGACTCCTCATCATCTCCCACCCCACTACATCCAATCTCTTGCCAAGGACTGTCAATTTCACCCTTGTGCCACCTTTCAAAAATATTCCCTTCTCTCCTCTGACAGCCACCACTCTAGTTCAAGCCAATAATCTGCTGATGGGTGTGCCTGCTTCAAGTCTTTCCCCACTCCAATCCATCCTTCCATTCAACACCTAAAGCGATTTTCCTAAAGCACAGGTTTGAACCCCTCCTCAATAAACTCCAGTGGTCCCCTATTGCCTCTAGGATCACATAAAAAACGGTTTGTTTGGCATTCAAACCCTTCAGAACCTAGCCTTTTCCTAGCTTTCCAATCATCTTATACTTTACTCCCCAACATTATATGCTACGACCCAGTGATACTGGTCTCCTGGACATTCCATGAACAAAACACTCCATCTCTTGGCTCTGGGCATTTTCTCAGGCTGTCTCTAAAGCCTGAAATGCTCTCTCTCCACCACTCTGATTAGTGACCTCCCTGGCTTCCTTTAAGACCAACTAAAATCCTATCTTCTTCACCCTCCCCAATCCTCTTAATTGTAGTGCCTTTCCTCTATTAATTACTGCCTGTTTTTCCTATATGTAGCTTGCTCTGTAGACATTTGTCTGCATGTTGTCTCCCCCATTAGACTTAGACCTCTTTAAGGGCAAGAATTGCCTTTTACCTCTTTTTGTATCCCCAACACTCAGCACAGTGCCTGGCACATAAAAGATGCTTAATAATCAATAAATAAATATTGATTGGGCCTCAGTTTCCAGTTAATCCAATGAGAAGACTAGACTACATGATCTCTAAGCTCTCCTTTAGATCTGATATTCTATGATTATATGAAATATACAGTATCATTAAAAGACACACAAATGTCTATCAACTTTGAAATGCCATCCATTGTTTTGTGAAATAAAAATTATTTAAATTTGAATTTTTCATTTTAATAGGCTGGGCTTAAAATTAGGTCTGTCCCTTAGATGCTTAGGTTCAATACTGGAATGAAATGGAAATCAGGTCATTTACTAGTTAACAAAAGGAGTTTTACATAACCACAGCAGAGGAGGGACATTCGACAGAGATATTCAGTAAGAATACCACAGGGATTCAACAGAGTACAGATTCCCAGTATTAGTCATGCTATCAGTTCATGCTCAAAAGACTCAAAAAGAAAGAGCCAGATCTCTCCATAGTCTTTTGTACTCACAAAAACAGGAAGTCAAATCAACAACCTGAGTCAATCTCCTGAGCATGACGAGAGGCGGAGGAAAAAGGCTTATTAAAAAAGCTTGCCCAGCCTAAATGGCAAGGTACTATGAAATATTGCTCCTATCATACCAAGGCATCAGTAACATCATTTAATTAACAACTCAACAAAAAAGTACTTTAAGATGCTTATTACAATGCTGCTAATAGGTACGTAATACCTATTCTGAATATATCATCCTTCATATCCAAAGGATACTATTGCATTAAAAAATTGCTTTTCCTTTTTTTTAACTATATTTTTGTTGTGGTTGTTCAGTCATTTCAGTCATGTCCAACTTTTCATGACCCCATTTGGGGTGTTCTTGGCTAAGATACTAGAACAGTTTGCCATTTCTTTCTCCTACTCATCTTACAGATAAGGAAATGAAGGCAAATAGTGTTAAGTTACTTGCCCAGGGTCACACAGCTATAAGTGTCTGAGATCACATTTGAACTCAGGTCTTCCTGTCTTCAGGCCCAGCACTTTAACCACTGAGCCACCTAGCTTCCCCATTTACATATTACAAAAAGCTATAAATTCAATAACAGTAGCTAAAAGAGAAAATGTTCATAATTACCTCTAAAAGAGATAATGCAATTAAAATATAATAGTGAACAATCTCCCAAAATAAAACCTTAGTACTTCAGTATTCATTGCTATTCTATCATCTTCTGAAATAATGCTAAAGCAAAGATAGCAACAAATACAGTCATTTATCCAACAACTGTGTGCAGAACACTATACTAAGTGTTAGGGAAAATATAAAGATTTGTATAAGACTCTAGATTCCCTACATTCAGAGAGTTTATCATCTAATAGGAGAATAATATGGAGATCAAGTAATAATGACTATGATAGTTAAAGCAAATTAGAAAGTTACAAAATAAAGCAAAATCTTCGTAAAAGTAGTTACCTGGAAGATGAGGAAAAACTTCATGAAGGAGATGGCATTTGTGTTGGGGTTCAAAGGATGAATAAAATATCAGCAGGAAAATATGAAAAGGGAGAACATTGTAGGCATAGAGCATGAGTAATAATAGAAAAGCAAAGGACACGTTCATGAAGGAGAAAGGAGTCCAGTACTGCTGAAGTGTAGATTGGATGAAGAGGATATAAAAGGTTGAAAAGATTGAGTGGCCCTAAATATTGGAGGGGAGACAAGTCATACAACCAGAACTATTCATAAAAATAATTATTCTGGCAGAGTATGAAAGGTAGATCAGACAAAGAAAAAACAGCGGAAGTCTTTTTTAAAGAGGCTATTACAATATTCAACACAAGTATTAGGGTAGAGTAAAGGGATGGGAATGAGCATTTATAAAGCAACAACTACATGCCTGGCATTGTGCTAAGGCACTTTACAAAAACCTTATTTGATCCTTACAACAACCTTATGAGATGGGTGCTATCGTTATCCATTTTACAGTTGTGGAAACTGAGGCAAACAGAGGTTAAGTGACTTGCCCAGAATCACACAGCTAGTATCTGAGGCCCAATTTGAACTCAGGTTTTCCAGACTCCAGTATGAAGGCAGTAAGAATCAGCTAAGAATCACACGTTCTAAATGATGCAAAGGGAGAAAAAGGAAGTTGGATAAAACTTTTTGATGTGTATGTTTGTATGTTGTACTAAAAAGTGATCATCAAAATTGCCAGATTTGAAGAGAAAAAAGAATGAGACAATGACAAATGAACCTATAACAGCCCCAACTAAAACCCTATTCTATAACCTTTCAAAAAGTATGGTTAGGTACCTCTCAGGAGAATTAACATCTTGATCAGAGAATTCTCAACATAGAAACCACACAGGGAAGTTTCTAGAATGAGAATTTACTTTTTTCAAACATTAGAAGCTATGAAAGTCTTTGTCATATTTTAACCAAACCCTGTTAAGACCCATAAATGCTATCTTTACATTCTCCTTCCTATTTCTACCTTTCCAGTCGAAGTGAGTAAGGTTTGTCTTGTGTGAGGTAGCTGAATACTTTGCTAACTCATTTGGGAAAGAGAAAGCAAAAACAAGCACAAAAAATCCACCACTACATACACCGCTAGGATCATAGATTTAAAGTTGGAAAGGAAATTTAGATATTATCTAATTCAACCCTCTTATTTTACAGATGAGGAAACTAAAGCCCAGAGAAGTTGTGACTCGAACAAGATTACAGAACCCAAGTCCTCTTATTCCAAGTCTAGTGGTTCAAATAAAGATCTGTGGAAAAACATGAAGGAGTTTCATCTTCTTGCTTCTCTTAAGAAAAGTCTAGAAAACATGGTCTATGATGAGAAAATGAAGGACTTAAGGCTTGGCCTGGAACAAGAAAGATCCCAAGATAACGAATTTAAAGCACAAAGGGACTACAGAAATCATCTTGCTCAACTCCTTCCTTTATGGATGACCAAACTGAATGCCAGACATAGTAAGTGATTCACCTCAGGCAGCATCAGAGGAGTGATTTGAATACTGGTACTCCAATTACAGAGCTCAAATTCTTTATATTGATTCCACAAATTTCTGTGAGATTTTATAAACCCATAGTAAAATGTCATCAAATTGAGTGACCAAAAAAACAACTGTGCTATATATGACTTCAGCAATGAAAAGAAATTTCCATTTATCCAAAATAGCTGAGCAACAGGGTACTCTGATTAGAAGACTGAATCAATATTCTAATACAATAAAATTAATCCCTTCAGTTTCCCAGGATTGTTATAATATCATGTATAAAAGTTAAATATAATAACCACAGAAAACATAGACATTTCAGTTGAATGTACACAGACACATGTAAGCACCTAGCTTTCTAAGAAAATAAATCCCTGATATTTAACCTCTCTTCAATAAAAATACAATACAGAAAAACAAAATCCACTTACTTAGATTCCAAATAAGTAGATTATTAGATCTTTACTGATCCATCTATGTTAACAGGTAAAAAAAACCAAAACATCACTATGGCACTGAATATTCACTCAAAGAATTT
The DNA here is from genome assembly GCF_900497805.2 of Vombatus ursinus. NCBI lineage: Eukaryota > Metazoa > Chordata > Mammalia > Diprotodontia > Vombatidae > Vombatus > Vombatus ursinus. The sequence goes on from NW_020954181.1 coordinate 248,420, forward strand.
AATGAGGTATTAAAAATACTGGTCTAATTAGCCTTCAGGAATGGTCACATTCCTCTAAAGTAGGAGTTCTTGGATTTTGAGTGTGTGTGTGTGTTACATTCCTTTTTCTGTTTAAGCTTATGGATGGATCCCTCCTCAGAATGCTTTTAAATTAATAAAACAAAATACACAGGATTACTAAGGAAACCAATTATACCAAAATAAAGTTATCAAAATACTAAAAATGTATACAGATCCCAAGTTAAGAACTTCTGTTCTAAGGAAACAAACATATAGCAGCATAGGATTTGGCTTAGACACAAAACGAAAATTTTGTTTAGGCTTGGTATCATTTGGAACACAGGCCTCATTCCAAATAATCCAAGACTAAACTTATTTGCAAGTTACCTCTTTTCAGCTATAGCTTTAATAGTACTGACTTAAGTACTATACTTAACTTAAAATGTCACCTTGATGGGTAGTGTATAAATATTTCCAACACTGCAACCCTGGCCTTTACCCCGTGTGCTACAGGCTCTTGACCCAATCAAACATTTCCAGAGAGGCAAATACATGTCAGCTTGCAATCAATAGGTGCCCTATTAAAAATTTAAACTGCCCTGTACCACTACTATAGCCAAACAGAGATATCTCACTATGAATTCAGGAACAAAAATCTTAAAAGATTAAGAAGCAAAGAAACTGAGAGCTCTTAGAGTTCAACATGGAATCTATAATTCAAAAGAGGCCATTCAGAAAAAGGAAGTTAAAAGTTGAAGAGCAATGGTTTACTTTTAGTAAGACTGTGTTTCTTTAGATTTCTGGTGAACTATCCAAAACCTCTTCAGTTTCTGTCTAAATTACAAAGTATGCTGCTTCTCTGAGTCCTCCTCAAGCAAAGTTTTCATCAATAAAAGCTGAACCTAGAAAAGCCTAGAAGCAGCCACCAGAATTACATATACTACCAAAAAGGTTTTCTAAAACTTGTTTAGTAATCTTTAAATAAGCATACTTAGAGTAAGTTCCTCAGTACTATTAAACTCTAAATGAAAATCTAGTCTTATATTTTTGGCATATTCAGAATGTTTGTAACATGTATAAGTATTTATTTGGCATAAGTATAACGTGGCCTTTATTTGTTCTTCTCTTTAAAAAAAAAGCTTTAACTTTTTGCTTTTTTAATTAAAAAAAAGTGTGTAAAATATTCATGTATAAGTGGACATTAATAAACAAAGAGCAGAACAGATTTGTGTTGGCAATCGGGAAAATCACATACATGGCAAAAAAAAATCAAAATGTGTAATCGAGAGGCTCTTACTACACTACTGTAGTTTCTAGACTTAATGTCAAGATTTTATTTCTGTGCATTATTCATCATCTTTTCCATAAAAATGAAGTGAAGTTTAAAATGAGGGGAAAACTTCACTATTCATACTATTAATATTCTAAACTAATCAGTGTTGGTTAGATTCTCTTAATTACAACTGAAATATGTTAGTATGCTTATTTTGCTAATCTCCTGGAAATCAGACTGATTCAGAGTATGTAATCTTTTCTAAATATTAGGCTGGATAGACAAGTTTAATGATAATAATTCACGGCCTGCCTTCCTTATATATGCTGAGTTATCTCTATAGAGTAGTTGTTGAGGAATCAGGAATGTCTGATTTTGAATTTCCTGGATAATTTTTTGTACCCATTTAACTCTTAAAAGTGATTTCTAAGTTAGTCAGAACTCTTGAATTGTTACCTTGAAATCAGTTAAAGACTGAAAACAGGCAGAGGTCATTTTTAATTTAACAAGTCCACTGCCATTCAAGAAAACTTAGAACATGTGGCCACTTAATTTAGCTAAAATATTGCTATTAACCTAGAATTTCATTTTTATCTTTAAAGAATGTTAGAGAACTAAAAAGAAATTAAATACAAATTTAAATCTAAACCGATCACATTTTTCGTCTCCAAATAGTTTATACTGTGTCCTACACTCCCACATTTCGTGCCGACATAATGAATTAAACTACTTCCAAATGATTGAGTGGTTTCTCATTTATCAAAAGCTGGCAGAACAATGCAACCAACATTAAATTTGAAGAGAAAAACCGTTACTTCTGGCAATAGGAATAAAATCATAGTGCTGCCCTTAAATATTTAATTCATTCTGAACAGCAAAAAAATATTACAGCCTCTTCAATTCCACCGCAAACCATAGCTCAGGGCCCAATCAATCTGACCCAGTTCCTATCCTGGGCACAACCTCAGCTTCCTCTATTACCTCTGCCCTTTCCTTTTATTAGAGTCTGGAGGAGGGGGTGAGATCTGTACAACGGGTGTTCTAGTGAATACCGCCTTTCCCCTTCTACCCACAGTGAGGGAAGAAGAAAAAAGAGAGAGAAAGGGGATCGGGTGGCCACGCAACGCTCCATTCCGTTCTCCTACCTCAAGAAAGACGGAGTCGACTGGCAAGACTCACCTAGTGGAAGTGCCCTTCCTCACATCGCACATCATGCATTTGAAAGCCTCAGCGCTGTTTCGAAAGGTGCAGACACTACAATCCCAGTATCCCTCATCTGTGGATGGCTTCGGCTGCCGCTTCGGCCTGCAACACGCAACCCGAGAAGAAAAAAGGCCCAGGGGTCAGCACCAGCGCCAAAGCAGCAGCAATAAGCCTCGCTCCCACTCCTTTCTGTTCTTCCTCCCCAAGCCAGCCCTGTAAGCACTTGAATTGACTTCCCTCCCCCCTCTCCACCCACCCTGAACCCCCAAAGCAGCCCTCCCAGATTCGCGGCTGCTCCGCTCGAGTGGAGGAGGGGAAAGTGGCGGGTAAAAGGGCGGAAAACAAGAAGGGTGGCTGGGGATCGCTGCTGCTGTTGCTGCAGCCGCTTTTGAGGCTGAGAAATGCTGCTACTGGAGCCGCCCCACCAGCCCGTCGCCATCGCGGTTCCATTGTAGAGCTACCACTTCCCTCTAGCCAGTCTCGATAGCTCAGGCCAACAGCGAGGCGGCCACCTGAATCCGGGCGGACAGTGAGGCCACCTGCTCACACCAGGCCGCAGGCCCCCAAAGCCGGACACTGTTACCTGGTGGGGCTCTTCTTGTCTCCCATAGCTTGGCTAAAAATACACCCCGGAACTCGCTGTCGTTCGCTCGGTGTTTGTCAATAAAAATGATAATCACCCCTAGCGGAAGCAGTCAGGGAAGGGGGGCGGGGAGAGGTATGAAATGAAGCTGGTAGGCTCAGCCTACGCTGATCCCTCCACCCCAGCCTCCAGCTGTCTGAGAAACTCCGGCTCCTGTCCACGTGACCCGACCCCGCCAACCCGAAGCTGGGCCGGAGACTTCAAACTCTGCTCGTCTCTGTGGGGTTTAGAATCTGGTGTCTTTCCCTTCTTGGTGGCTGGTGGTGTTCTTCACCTCCCTTCGTCTTCCTACTCCTTTGGACTACATAGAAGCGACTAGTGTCGCTTCACGATAGGTGACCTGAAGAAAACACGATCAGAAAGTCTTCCTCCTCCCTCACCCAGCTCTGCCACAGGAAAACCTCACACGTCAGCCCTACTCTGGGGGTTTAAGGTTTAAGTGTACTTTACTTGTTTGGTGGACATTGAAGCCCCATGCCGCGTATCCCCCTGGATGTGTGTGGGTCCCCGAAGAGTTGTCGAGGGCGGTAGATGCAGCCCAGTGAAAAGGTAGACGGCCTCTGAAATAGGCATCATAGTGCAGTAAAAAGAATTTTGAACTTTTAAGTTAGAAAACCTGCATTCTGGTTTTCTGCTGTGTGCATACATAACCTTGGGCAAATTTACAAAGTCTATGAGCCTTGATTTCCTAATTTGTGTAATGAGGTCCTGCCCATCCTTCTGCCCTCCACTCAGCATGCTCGGCAGCATCCAACATTTATTGAGCACTTACTATGTTCCAGGGATTGCGTTGAGTACTGGGGATACAAAGAATAGCAAAAAGTGTCGCTGCCCTCAAAGATCTGATGTTTTAATGGAGAGGACTATACACAAACAACTACATAAGATATATAGCTATAGCTATATATAAGATGTGTATATATATGTATATGTACACATACATATTCCTCCAATACTATCTGTATGTAATCTATAACTATACAAAAATACTAATCATCTTTTCATACATCACAATGCAATAAAAATTATATTTAGTGAAGGGCCTTTAAAGGCTTCAAGATTAAAAATTATTTAAATTAATTAATTAAGTAAATAACTTAATCATAAAGGAGTGGGCCTGCATTGTAGACACTTATTGGGCTGGGGAATTGGAGCTGGGAATTCGGCAGAGGGTACTAACCGCAGAATGGGAATCCCAGGCTCTGGGGTGGCTGGTGCCAGGACCTTCCCATTGGTGGTAGATCCTGGTGACAGGGCAAAGCCGAAACTGACCATGGGGCCTGATTCCCTCCCCCCACCCCCACCCCAGCTGCAACTTTAGGGCCCAGCACTGCTGGGGCTGAGGCCACTTACACCTGCTGGGGCAAGGTGGGCAAGATGTACTGCACCTGTATGATGCCCCCAGACTTGCCTAGAGGGGCAGGCTGCAGGGTTCATAGGGACCCAGGGCCATTGGGGCCACTGGGGAGGGGGGGTTGCTGCAGCTGTTGCCCCTTCTCCACCAGGTGGGCCCTGGGCAATGAATTACACAGGCTGGAGGGGCAGAACATATTTCAAGTTTACCTATGTTTTTCCAACATTTTTTTTTCAACACTTGTATTTGAGTATGTGATCTGGGATAAGAGGCGTTAATAGAGAGAGGGTCTCTTGACCTGGGGGAGTCACGAGGGATCTCTGGTTTAAACAATCTTGTCTCTTTTCATGATCAGAAATGTCAAGGAAAGGTTAACAAGAGGTGCAAACTCATAAAAATAAGATTTTTTTTTTCTTTCTTCACTCTGGGATTACTTCCAAAATAGCTGCCTTCCTTCATTGCCTAGAACAATGAAGCTATTAATCTTGTCATTTACTTTTAACTTTTATAAAATTTAATCCTTATTTTTCCTTAAAACAAATTCTATAGAGTAGTACCCCAAAACTTACTAAGATATTTCAGAAGGGAGTGAATTCCTGGAATTACCCCAAGGACCCAGGAGTTCTCCCCTGAAATCTTAAAATGATTGATCTTCAAACTCCTTAATCTGCTAAGATGTTTTTAGTAGTTCCACAAACTTTGATTATCTGACCTTATTTCTGTATTTCCAACATAGCCAAAATTGAAATGGGGGGGGGAGCATCTTATAGGTTTTTTTCTTTTTTCTTATACCCTAATCTCCCACAGGAAGCCTAAAGTGGGTGTTAGTCCTGCTTACTGGGATAATTGCTTCAATTATGAAAGTTCATTAATCTTTTCCCAGTGTTTTAAACTCTCTAGCTACAGCCCTTAGAAGTTTTTCTAGCTGGCCACATTTTAAATCTTTCAAGGTAACAGAATCTACATAGACATTTTATATGACACTGACATTTTACCTTTTACAAAGACAGACAAAATGACAAGATAGATAGAAACTGAACAAAGTGCACAATTACAGTTTATAGCTAGACATGGGACATGTGTTTATTAGTTTAACAGAATCACAGAGCTAACCACTCTCCTAGCCTTGAAGGATGGGGGGGGTGAAGTGGGAATAGAGCAAGTAAGAGCCTACTGGCCTGCAGAGGCTGGAGCCCAACAGAACAAGCAGGAACAGTTGGTTAGGGGAATAAAGGTGCAGAAAGGATATCCTTACCAGAGAGACCTGAGGTAAATTGGGTCACTGGAGGGCCCCAGAGTTTTCCTCACAAAGAATAGAGAACTTGACCAAGGCAGGAATTCAGAGATTGGAGCAGGAAGAAAGGCAGGGGACTCATCAGACAAGGAGGGGGTCAGACTCTGGAGAAATAAGTCTCTGGTGGCATCTAGTCAATTCCCACTGGTACCAGAGTCCAATGGCCCAGTTCCATGTCCAATCCCACTTCTGACACCAATTAATGTCAACCAGAGGAACTGGTCTCTAACCTCTGGGCAGACAGAACCAAACAGAGCAGGCAGAAGAGTCAGGATTCAAACAGAAGTTTAATTTCAAAATGAGGGAAGCAGCTTGCAAGCAAGTAGACATGTGCTGGAGTCCTGCTCCTAGTGTGTGTGTGAGAGAGGACCTGCTTTAGTGTTGGGAGATCTCAATACTTATACTAATGGCTGCACAGTGAGCTGTAGCCCTGACAATGAGAGTTAACAGCAACAGTGTGATGAGTTTGATTCATAGCAAGACTTCATGACCAGAAACAATTCTGGGATTTTGCTGTGGCTGAGATCATCCAGAGAGTGAGCACAAAGGATTGTTGTTATGCCAAGCTCAGGGCACAGCTTGCTTGCTGGGCCTTAGCTCTGGAAAACAGGGTATCTCCTAATATTTTGACAGAACAAATCATAGAAGTGGTGACTAATTTAACTAAAATTAATGCAAACAATAAAACACATAGCAAAACTTTTAGAGTACTACCAAAGCTGTACATAAGTTTATGTCTCAATATTATCACTAATAAATAAATGGGGGGAGCAGGAAATCTCAGAAGAGAGAAACTAGTATTAGGAAGGAACAGGAAAGACTTCTTGCAGAAGATGGGATTTGATCTTTAAGAAAGCCTGGAGGTAGAGGTGAGGAGAAAGAACATTCCAGAACTGGAGTATCAAGCCCAAGCAACCACAAAAAGGCCACTGTACTGGGATTATAGAATACATGGAAGAGTAAAGTGTAAGAAAACTGGAACTGTAAGAATGTAGGAAGGGAAAGGGTTATGAAAGGCTTTAAAAGCTAGAAGATTTTATATTTGATGCTGAAAGTAATAGCGAGCCATTGGAGTTTTTTGAGTAGGGGGTGACCTAGTCAGAGTCGCACTTTAAGAAAATCATTTTGTCAACTGAGTAGAGGAAGGACTGGAGTAGGGAAAAACCAGAGGCAGAGAGACCAGCCAGAATACTATTGCAGTAATTTAGGCATGCGATAATCAGGGCTTGCACCCAAATGGCACCTGTATGGGTGGAAGGAAAGAGTTCTATGTGAGAAATGTAAAAGTAGAAATGACAAGACTTGGCAGCCAATTAGATATTATAGAAATCATATTTCAAGAAATCATGAAAGAAAACTGCCCAGATATCAGAACCAGACAGCAAAGTAGAAATTGAAAAAATCTACTGTTCACCTCCTGAAATGCCAAAATGAAAACTTCCAGGAACATCATGACTAAAATCCCAAGCTCCCAGGTCAAAGTAAAAGTAATGCAAGCAGCTGGGGGAAAAAAGAAAGGAAAAGAATTCAAATGTGTAGGAGCCACATTCAAGATACTACATGTTTTACTAGCTACTAATATAAAGGAGCAGAGAGCTTGGAATATGATATTCCAGGAAGCAAAAGATATAGGTGTACAACCTAAAATAACTTACCAACACAACTGAGTATAATTGTCATAGGGGAAGAAATGGATTTTAAAAATAGCATTGCATTTTTTTCTAATTACAAGTAAAGACAATTTTAAACATGCAATTAAAAAAAATGTTGAGTTTTTTCCCTCCCTAAAACAATAAGCAATTTGATATGTGTAATGATGTACAATATATATCCATATTAGTCATGTTGTGAAAAAGGAAACAGACCAAAGATGGAGGGGAGGTGGGGGTGGGGGGAACCATGGAAAAAAAAATAAAGTGAAAATAATATGCTTCAAACTGCATTCAGACTCTATCAGTTCTTTCTCTGGATGTGTATAGCATTCTCAATCATGAGTGCTTTGGAATTGTCTTGGATCATTATTGCTGAGAAAAGCTAAATCATTCATAGTTGATGATCACACAATGTTGTTGTTACTGTGGTTACAATGTTCTGGTTCTGCTCACTTCACTCAGCATCAGGCCATACGAGTCCTTCCAGGTTTTTCTGAAGTCTGCTTGCTTTCATTTCTTAGAGCACAATAGTATTCCATTACATTCATATACCACAACTTGTTCAGCCATTCCCCAATTGATGAGCATCAATTTCCAATTGATTTCCAATTCTTTGCCATCACAAAAAGAGCTGCTATAAATATTTTTGTACATGTAGGTCTTTTTCTTTCTTTTTTAAATCTCTTCGAGATATGTTTGAGACCTATTGGTGGTATTGATGGATTAAAGTTCAATTTCCTTTGGACATGCTTTCAAATTGCTCTCCAGAATGATTGAATCAGTTCACAATTCCACCAACAATGCATTAGGGTCCCAACTTTCTGACTTCCTCTGCAGCATTTGTCATTTTCCATTTCTGTCATATTAACCAATCTGATAAACCCAAAGACCCCAGCTTCTGGGATAAGAACTCATTCTTTGACAAAAACTGCTGGGAAAACTGGAAAAGAGTATGGCAGAAACTAGGCATAGACCAAAATCTCACACCTCATACCAAAATAAAATCAAAATGGGTTCATGATTTAGATATAAAGGCTGATACTGTAAGCAAACTGGGAGAGCAAGGAATAGTTCACCTGTCAGATTTGTGGAGAACAAAAGAATTCATGACCAAACAGGAGATAGAGAGCATTATGAAATGCAAAATGGATAACTTTGATTACATTAAATTGAAAAGGTTTTGCACAAACAAAGCCAATGCAACCAAGATTAGAAGGAAAGTAGAAAATTGGGAAAGAATTTTTACAACCAATCTCTCTGATAAGGGCCTCATTTCTAAAATATATAGAGAATTAAGTCAAACTTATAAGAATACAAGTCATTCCCTAATTGATAAATGGTCAAAGGATATGAACAGGCAGTTCTCAGATGAAGAAATTAAAGCTATCTATACTCATATGAAAAAATGCTCTAAATCACTATTGATTAGAGAAATGCAAATCAAAACAGCTCTGAGGTACCACAGATTGGCCAACATGACAAAACAGGAAAATGATAAATGTTGGAGAAGATGTGGGAAAATTGGAACACTAATGCACTGTTGGTGGAGTTGTGAAATGATCCAACCATTCTGGAGAGCAATTTGGAACTATGTGCAAAAGGTTATAAAAATGTACATACCCTTTGATCCAGCAATAGCACTTCTAGGGCTGTATCCCAAAGAGATCATACAAATGGGAAAAGGACCCACATGTACAAAAATATTTATAGTAGCTCTTTTTATGGTGGCAAAGAATTGGAAATTGAGAGGATGCCCATCAATTGGGGAATGGTTGAACAAGTGGTGGAATATGAATGTAATGGAATACTATTGTGCTATAAGAAATGATGAGCAAGCAGACTTCAGAAAAACCTGGAAAGACTTGTATGGTCTGATGCTGAGTGAAATGAGCAGAATCATTGTACACAGTAACAATTACATTGTGTGATGACTAATATTGATAGACTTAACCCTTCTCAGCAATACAAGGATCTAAGACATCTCCAAAGGCCTCATGATGGAAAATGCTATCCATATCCAAAGAAGGAACTGTGGAGTTTGAATGCAAATCAAAGCATACTATTTGCTACATTTTTCTTTTGTTGTTTTTTGTTTCCTCTTTCTGGTGGTTCCTCCTATTGGTTCTAATTCTTACTTATAACATCACTAATGTGAAAATATGTTTAAAAGGAATGTATATGTATAGCCCATATCAGATTGCGCGCTGTCTTAGAGTGGGAGGTGGAGAGGCAGGGAGAGAAAAATTTAAAACTCAAAAAGTTATGAAAGTGATTGTTGATAATTCAAAATAAATTAATTTAAAAAATTAACCAATCTCATAGGTGTAAGGTGGTACCTCAGAGTTGTTTTAATTTGCATTTCTCTAATCAATAGTGACTTAGAACATTTTTTTCATATGACTATAGATAGCTTTCATTTCTTCATCTGAAAATTGCGTGTTCATATCCTTTGACCATTTATCAATTTGGGAATGACTTGTTTTCTCATAAATTTGACTCAGTTCTTCATATATTTGAGAAATTAGGCCTTTATCAAAGACACTTGCTGTAAAAATTATTTCCCAGCTTTTTACTTACTTTCTAATCTTATTTGCATTGGTTTTATTTGTGCAAAAACTTTCTAAATTAATGTAATCAAAATTATCCATTTTATATCTCATAATGCTTTCTGTCTCTAGACCCTCTAGTATTCAGTGTTCCTTTGACTGAATCCAAACTTCACAGAACAAATCCCTGTAATAAAGAAACTAGACTCTAGTTTCTGCCATCCTGTTTTCCAGTTTTCCCAGAAGTTTGTGTCAAATAGTGAGTTCTTATCTCAGAAGCTGAGGTCCTTGGTTTTTATCAAACACTAGATTACTATGGTCATTTACTGGTGTGTCTTGCATACCTAATCTATTCCGTTGATACACCACTCAGTTCCTTAACCAGTACAAAAATAGTTTGGATGATTACCATTTTATAATATAGTTTGAGATCTGGTACAGTTAGGCTACCTTCCTTTTGGTTTTTTTTTTATTAATTCTCTTGATATTCTTGACCAGAATTCCAGATGAATTTTGTTATGATTTTTTTTCTAATTCTATATACTTTTTTGGTAGTTTGATTGGGATGGCACTGAATAAGTAAATTAATTTAGATAGAATTATGATTTTTATTCTGTTGGCTTGGCCTCCCCATGAATACTTGATATTTTTCCAATTGTTTAGATCAGACTTTATTTGTGTGAAAAGTATTTTGTAATTGTGTACCTATAGTTTCTAAGTTTGTCTTAGCAGGTAGACTCCCAAGTATTTTATATTGTCTACAGTTATTTTAAAAGGAATTTCTCTTTCTACCTCTTGCTGCTAAACTATATTGGTAATATATAGAAATGCTGATGATGTATGAGGGTTTATTTTATAGCCTGCAACTTTCCAAAACTGTTAATATTTCAATTAGTTTTTTAGTTGATTCTCTAGGGTTCTCTAAGTATGCCATCATATCATCTGCAAAGAGTGATACTTTTGTTTCCTCATTGCCTGTTCTAATTCCTTTGATTTCTTTTTCTTCTCCTATTGCTATAACTTACGTTTCTAGTACAATATTGAATAATAATGATGATAATGGGAATCTTTGTTTCACCTCTGATCTTATTGGGAAGGCTTCTGGTTTATCCCCACTACAGATAATGCTTCCTGATGATTTTAGATAGATACTACTTATCATTTTAAGGAAAGTTTCATTTGTTACTATGTGCTCTGGTATTTTTAATAGGAATGGGTATTAAATTTTGTCAAAATTTTTTTCTGTATCTATTGAGATAATTATATGAGTTCTGTTGGTTTTGTTATTGATATGATCAGTTATGCTGACAATTTTCCTAATATTGATCCAGCCCTGCATTTCCTGGTATAAATCCCTCTGGTCAAAATGTATGATCCTGCTGATATATTGCTATAATCTCTTTGCTAGTATTTTATTTAAAATGTTTACATCAGTATTCATTAGGGAAGTCGGTCTATAGTTTTCTTTCTCTGTTTTGGCTCTTCCTGGTTTAGGTATCAGGACCATGTTTGTGTCATAAAAGGAATTTGGTAGGGCTCCTTCTTCACCTACTTTCCCAAATAGTTTTTATAGTATTAGAATTAATTGTTCTTTTCAATGTTTGGTAGGATTAACTTGTGAATACATCTGGCCCTGGGGATTTTTTTCTTAGGGAGTTCATTGATGGTTTGTTCAAATTCTTTTTCTAAAATGGGGTTAAGTATTCTATTTTCTCTTCTGTTAATCTGGGTAATTTGTATTTTTGTAACTATTCATCCATTTCACTTACATTGTCAGATTTATTAGCAAACAATTGGGCAAAGTTATTCCTAATTGTTGCTTTAATTTCTTTTTTATTTTTGGTGAATTCACCTTTTTCATTTTTGATATTAGTAATTTGGTTTTCTTCATTTCTAAAAATCAAATTAACCAATGGTCTATCTATTTTATTGGCTTTTTCATAAAACCAGCTCTTAGTTTTGTTTATTAGTTCAATGGTTTTCTTACTTTAAATTTTATTAATCTTTACTTTGATTTTCAGGATTTCCAATTTGGTGTTTAATTGGGGATTTTAATTTGTTCTTTTTCTAGCTTTTTTAGTTGCATGCCCAATGCAATGATCTGCTCTTTCTCTATTTTATTTATGTAAGCATTTAGAGATATAAATTTTACCCTAAGTGCTGCTTTGGCTGCATCCCATAAATTTTGATATGTTGTCTCATTGTTGTCATTCTCTGTGATGAAACCATTGATTATTTCTATGATTTGTTCTTTCACCCACTTATTCTTTAGGACTAGATTATTTTGTTTGCAATTAATTTTTAATCTATCATGGCCCTTTATTAAATGTAATTTTTATTGCATCATAATGTCAAAAGAATACATTTCCTATTTCTGCCTTTCTACATTTGAACATGTGGTTTTAATGCCCTAATACATGGTTGATTTTTTTTTTGTTTAAGCCATATACCACTGAAAAAAAAGGTGTATTCCTTTCTGTCACCATTCAGTTTTCTCTAGAGGCCTATCATATCTAACTTTTCAACAGTTCTACTCACCTCCTTAATGTCTGTATTGTTTATTTTGTGGTTAGATTTATCTATTTCTTATGTCCAAAGGACTATAAAACCATGCATACCTTTTACCAAGTAATATCACTACTAATTCTGTATCCCAAAGAGATTAAAAAAAAAAAAAAGGAAAAAAGACCTATGGAGACAAAAATATTTATAACAGCTCTTTTAGTGGTGGCCAAAAATTGGAAATTGAGGGGATATCTGATTGTGATGCAATACTCTTGTGCTATAAAAAAATGACAAACAGGATGCTCTCAGAAAAACCTGGAAAGATTTCCATGAACATTGTACATAGTAACAGTAATATTGTACGATGATCTACTGTGAATAACTTGGCTATTACTCAGCAATACAATGATCCAAGACAATTCTGAAGGACTTATGATGAAAGGTGCTGTCCATCTCCAAAGAGAGACCTGGGGCAGCCTGAATACAGATCAATTTACTTTCTTTATTTTTCTTGTTGTTTTTTCTTTTTTTTTTTTGTCGGTTTTCTTTCACGGCATGACTTACATGGAAATGTGTTTTGCATGACTACACATGTATAACCTATGTCAAATTGCTTGCCTTCTTGGTGGGGGGAAGGGAGAGAGCGAAAACATTTTAAACTCAAAATTCAAAAAAAGAATGTTAAAATTGTTTTTACATGTAATTGGGAAAGATAAAATAATTAAAAATTATTAATATAATAAAATTAATTAAATAAATACTTTAAAATTTTAAATTTTTTAAAAAAGATTTATCTAGTTCTGAGAGGGGAAAATTGAGGTTCCCAACTAGTATAGTTTTTACTGTCTATTTCCTCTTGTAACTCATTTAGCTTCTCCTTTAAAATCTGGATGCTATACCATTTAATGCATATATTTTTAGTATTGATATTACTTCATTGTCTATGGTACTTTTTTTTACCAAGATCTAGTTTCCTTCCTTGTCTCATACACACACACATATATGTTTTTTACTTTTGCTTTATCTGAGAACATGATTGCTACTCCTGCTTTTTTACTTCAGCTAAAGCATAATATATTCTGCTCCAGTGTTTTACCTTTACTCTTTGTGTGTCTTTACTCTTCAGATGTGTTTCCTGTAAACAACATATTATAGGAGTCTTGTTTTTAATTTGCTCTGCTATCCATTTCAGTTTTATAGATGAGTTCATCCCATTCACATTCACAGTTATGAATACTAACTCTATTTCCCTCCATCCTATTTTTCCTTTGTTTATATTTTTCTCTCTCCTTTCACCTTGTCCTCCTCACCAGCATTTTGCTTCTAATACCACCTCTCTCAAACTACCCTCCCTTCTATCAGACACCCCCCCTCCTTTTTCTTGTCCCTCTCCCCTCCTTCTTCTTTTTAGGGTAAGATAGATTTCTATATCCAACTAAATATATATGTTATTCCCTCTTTGAGTCAAATCTGATGAGTGTAAGTTCAAGTAATGCTTATCCTCTCCCTTGTTTCCCTCCAGTGTAATAGGTATTTTGCAGCTCTTCATGTGATATAGTTTACCCCATTCTGGCTCTCCTTTCTCTGTTCTCCCAATGCAATCCTCTTTCTCACCACTAATTTTTTTTATATTATCCCATCAAAATCAACTTATGTTTAACATGTTATGTTATCTATGTATGCTCCTTCTAACTGCCCTGACAGATACAGTTCTTAAGAGTTACAGGTCTCATCTTCCTGCATATGTAACAAATAATTTAACCTTATTGAATAATTATAATAACTCTTTCATGCTTACCTTTTTATGCTTCTCTTGAGTCTTGTATTTGAAAATCAAATTTTCTGTTTACCTCTGGTCTTTTCATCAAGAATGTTGGAAAGTCTCCTATTTCACTGAATGTCCATTGTTTTTCCCTGAAAGATTATGCTTAGTTTTGCAGGGTAGTTGATTCTTGTAATCCAAGCTCCTCATAGTTGTGCCACTGGCCTGTGGAACCAAAACTGCAGGGCCTCTGTTGCTGATCTGTGTTATGGCTAGGGACCTCCTGCTGACTTGCCTGGACACCAGCTGTACTAGGCTGCCCTCCCCTTTTACCCAAGTGAAACAGACCTTTCCTTCAGTCCTTGTAAGTTATCTTGGGCTGGAAAGTTGTTCCTTCACATCCTTTTATGGGTTCTGTCACTTCAGAATTCATTTTGAGGTGTGACTTAAAGTTGTTTCAAGGGAAATTGGGGACAGCTCAGGCAACTTCCTGCCTTTTCTCTACCATCTTGATTCCCAGTCAGAAATGGATTTTTAATGAAATAGATAACACACAAGCATTCATGATGAAAAGACTAGAAATGAGTAGAAAATTTAACAAATAGAAGAGTCAAAAGAAGCATAAAAAAGGTAAACATGAGTGAGCAATCAAACAAGGTTAAACTGTTTACACCCTATATAAGGAGATGATACATATAGCCCCTCAGAACTTTATTTAATTATCAGGAATCATAGAATAACTTTAATTAGACCAGTGGCCTAGGGTTCTGTTATGTTTTGATTATCTTAAAAGAAAAATAGAAAGGATGAGGAAAAGGAATACAATGGAAGAGATGGGGAAAAGGAGAAGAATTGGAGAAATGAGCTCACATAATTTGCACAAGTAGAAGTTTATACAATAGGAAGGGAAGTGGAAAAGCTACACTTAAATCTCGCTATCAACTGAATTCATCAGAGGAGAGAAGAATTTATTTTTTCACACACAAAATTAGTTACAGAAATACTTCTTACCCAACAGGGAAATAGGAAGGAAAGGGGTTAAGAAAAAGAAGAAGAGGAATTTAGGGGGAAGGTAAGTTAAGGGAGTATTTAGTCAGAAGAAAAACAAACTCTTAAAAGGGGGCCAGAAAAAAGAAAAGGAAAAATACAAGTGAACAGGATGGAGGAATGTACATAATTAATCATAACTGTGAATGTGATTATGATGAAGTCACCTATTAAATGGAAGAAGATAGATTAGATTAGAAATCAGAATCCAACAATATGTTGTGGAAGCAGAAAGATACACACAGAGTTAAAATAATAGATTGGAGCAGAATATGTTATGGTTCAGCTGAAGTAAAAAAGTCAGAAATAACAATTAGGCTCTCAGACAAAGTGACAACAAAAATAGACCTAATGAAAAGAGATAAATAGAGAAACTACAATTTGCTAAAAGATATCATAGAAAATGAATTTTCAGTACTAAACATATATGTAACAAATGGTAATTCATCTAAATTCTTAAAGGTAAAGTTAACTGAGATAAAGTGAGGAATAAACAGTAAAACTACAATAATGGAAGACCTTAATTTGCCCCTTCAAGGGCTAGATAAATCTAACAAAAAATAAACAAAAAAGAAAGGAAGGACTTGAATAGAATTTTAGAAAAGTTAGATATTATAGACCTCTAGAGAATATTAAATGGGAATAGAAAGGAATATATCCTCAGCTGTGCACAACATCTTCATAAAAATTGGCCATGTATTAGAGTACAAAAAACTGACAAACATTCAGAAAAGCAAAAAATACTAAACACATCTTTTATAGATGACAATGTAATAAAAATTATATTCAGCAAAGGGCCTTTGAAGTCCTATTAAAGGCATCAAAGTTTAAAAATTATTTGGAGACTAAATAACTTAATCATAAAGAATGGGTAGGTCAAAGAACAAATCATAGAAGTTATCACTAATTTCACTAAAATTAATGCAAACAATAAAATGACATACCAAAACTTTGGGGATGAAGTCAAAGCAATACATAGGGGAACCAGGTTCCCCTAAGTTTATGTCTCAACATAGTCATCAATAAATTAGAGAAAGAGCAAATAAATTGATCACACAACCACAATTAATCATTCAATCATCATTGATTAGGTGCCTACTATGTGCTAGGCACTTTGTTAAGCACTAGGGATACAAAGAATGGCAAAAACACATCCCCTACATTCAAGGAATTCATAAAATAATGGAAGAAGATATCACATAAAAAGAAGTAGAAAAGTATTGGGGGAGGGAAGGATGAGGGGGAATAAAAATGAAGCCCAGTGGATTGCAACTGGGTTGGAAATAAAAAGATGACCACCCTAGTCTCCCTCCTTAAATGGAGGATTTCAGAAGAATTCATCACCTTCCACACCCTCTCCCTTGGGAGAAAGGGAGAAGCCCCAGGGGCAAGGAGTACAGGGGAGAGATCTTGCGTGAAGATGAGATTCCAATGAATTCCCAGAGTATTACCAGCTGGGCAGTGACAAGATGACTTCCCTTGATGCCCTCTTTAAATTATGGACTTAAGAGGGGCTCTAAAAAAAATTTGAAAACTAACCAAATTTAAAACCCTAATTAAATAGAAATTCTGAAAATCAAAGGGGAAAATGGAAAGCTGAACTGGACGCCTGAGAGAAATCAGAGCATTACACCCAATTGACATTAATTGAGAGCGCGTTTATTTGAGCCGGCAGGCGACGGACCCCAGGCGTGCATCCTAGGGGCCGCGCCACCGAGGGTTTTATCTGAAATATTTATACTGTCAGGTTACATAACAGGGTCCGGTGGGGTGCTGGGAAGACAGATCAGGTTATTTACAGAACAGGATGTTGCACCCCACCCTACAGGATGTATGCTTGAGGATCTCACCCAGGATGTTGCAACAGCCATTAGGGGAAGCTGAGCCAGAGGGCCAGGGGCGTGGTGCCCCGGGTCCCTAACGGAGGGTCTATCACATTCCCCCCTTTTCAAGAGCAAGTTATACAGAGGACTCAACAGAGTCCAGGGGCGCTGACTCATCCGAACCCAGGGGTGTATAGGATTTGCGTAGGACAAACAGTTTCAGAGACTGTATACGCTGCTGGATGTAGCGGGAGAGACAATTCATGATGCAAGGGGCGACCAATAATCCTAGGAGGAGAAGAACCAAGGGGCCCATTACAGCAGAGAGTAGAGTGGTGAGCCAGGGGGACCAGTTATACAAGTTCTGGTACCAGGAGGAGCTGCGGGCTCGGGCTCGGTCCCTATCATCTAACCGCTGTCTTAATGCCTGCAGGGATTCCCGGATGACACCTGAACGATTGGTATAGAAACAACAGGTCTCTCCCAGGGCCATACACAACCCCCCCTGTTTCAGGAATAACAGGTCAAGGGCACGGCGGTTCTGAAGCACCACCTCCGCTAGGGAATCCAGGGAAGTCTCCAGGTGGGAGACTAGTCCCTCCAGAGCTCGTAGGTCCTTATCCACCTGGGTACTGAGGGCCGCATAATCTGCCTTCCCCTGCACTAGGGCGGTTGTTCCCACGGCTGCAGACCCGGCCACCCCGAGCCCCACCAGCAAGGGCACTAAGATAGGGGCTGCCCTTCTGGAGCGGGGTAGGCCAAAGTGTTCGGTGGCCCCCTCCTCGGAATACACATACACCTGTGGGAACACCCTAACTATCACACAGATCTCAGTGGGGCTGAGGAAATGGAGATCCTGTATACAGGTGGTGAGGCCCAGAGTGCAGGCGAACCAGGTCTCGGGTGGGGTGGTTATCAGGAAGCTGGACCTATTGGACGAGGGTGTGACTAAGATAACAGAAGTGCAGGTTGAATTAAATGGGGAAGCTCTCAACGGGTAGTCAGGTCCAAGCAAGCACGTCCCTGTGCCCTGGACGTCATCCAACGTCAATTTAGGCCCATTTGGGTTACAGCGGGCGGGGATTGCTGTGGGGGAGAGGTTCTGCATGGACAAGTTCCCCAGAAATGAACTGTTTAACTCCAAAGTGACCCCCACAAAGTATGGGGGAGCCGGGTTTAGGCACAGCCAGCAGGCGGTAGTGACATTGGGGTCGGAGGAATTCAAGAATGCATGGACCGCAGTAAGGATGTCAAGCATGGAGGCCCCAGGGGCACCGGGTGTTTCCAGAGTCGCCAACCCTGGTGTAGCCGAGGGCTCAGCAGATGGAATCAGGTCTATCTTGGCCCGTGGGTTGAGGACAGGGTTGGGGCCTGTGGGAAGAGGCTGAACAGGTAGGGCGACCTTTTGTATTGTGAAAAGAACACCGTTGTCCCATCCAGTCATATACAACCTCAACCCCCATGAATGCCCAAGATTCCATGAGTCATCTGTGTACTGTTTGACCGTTAAGATCATGGGGTTGCATTTTCCAGGCCAGCAGGAATATGGGAGAGGTGACTGTCTTTCCAAAGTGATGAGCGGGTCTTTTCCACCCCCAGGAATCCAGTCTGCCACTGTCTCACACCCCAACTCTGTGCAGTGGAAACTGCTGCCTCCACGGCAAGAGGGGCTTCCGGTAGCAGGACAGGCATAAAACTGGATGTCCCTGATATTATATTCACCTTGTCCTGCTCCATGTTGGGTGGCTGGTATGGGAATGGTAGGGCAGTGCCCGCCCCCTCCCGTCACAGGGTCCTGCAGGTGCCTATCTCTATTCCATCCCGATGCTAAGAGGGCACAGAGGTCAAACCTGAAGGTAGGTGGGCCATAGCAAGTTAAGGTCTGTATGATGATGCCATCATTGGTGCGGGATAGAATCCACCTATGTGGTGTGGGGCGGTAGGGGTTACAGACTGCGGGATATTCCTTATAAGCAAACATGAGAAGCGAAAGAATCAAGTTTTGGAGAGCCGGAGCCTTA
Source organism: Vombatus ursinus (assembly GCF_900497805.2). NCBI lineage: Eukaryota > Metazoa > Chordata > Mammalia > Diprotodontia > Vombatidae > Vombatus > Vombatus ursinus. The sequence continues at coordinate 267,543 of NW_020954181.1, forward strand.
GATCTGACACCGCCTCTGCTTTCCATTTCGCGGGCTCAGGCGCCGGAGTCTTCTTGACGTGTGACCGATGTATCCAAGCCTTTCGACCCGCGACTTTCACGGCCGATGGGTTGCAGAGGATCACTTGGTAGGGCCCAGTCCACCGCGGTTCCAGAACCAATCCGGCAGGCAGTTTGCGGGTGAGGACCCAGTCTCCAGGTGTCAAGGCCCCCGAGGTAGCAGCAGGATCCGAACTTCTCCCCGCAGCCTTTAGGACCGATCGCACTGCGTCTTGGACCTCCCGGAGTGCCTGAAAGGACTTAAGAAGAGTGGGGTTAGTAAAATCCGGGGCTGGGGTTGCCCCCCTTACCTTCGGTAGGACAGGTGGGGGCACCCCATAAAGAATCTCATACGGGGAGAGAGAGAGAGTGGAAGAGTTAGGAGTACACCTAGCCCGAAGGAGAGCGAAAGGGAGGAGGCTAACCCAGTTATCGCCAGTTTCCAGTTTGAGCTTAGCAATGTGCTCCTTCAAAGTCCTATTCATCCTCTCTACTTGCCCTGAACTCTGAGGCCGGTACGCACAATGTAGCTTCCACTTCAGTCCCAGCATCTTGGATAAACTCTGAATTGTTGCAGATACGAATGACGGCCCATTGTCGGACCCTATCGAAGCTGGCAAGCCGAATCTGGGAATGATTTCAAAGAACAGTTTTTTTGCAACTACCGTGGCGGTTTCGGCTTTTACTGGGAACGCTTCTGGCCACCCGGAGAACGTGTCTATGAATACAAGGAGGAATCGGTACCCCCCCTGTCCAGGTCCCATATCGGTGAAATCAACTTCCCAGTGATCCCCAGGGAAGGTCCCCTGCGGTCTATCAGCCGGCACTCTCGTCGCCGGCTGGGGGTTGATCTTTGCACATGTGCTGCATCTCCTGGCCGCCTCCTCAGCTGCCTGTTTCATCCCTGGGCTGTAGAAATGCCTACTCACCAGGTCGTAGAGCCTGGTTCCGCCTAAATGGGTGAGGTCATGGAGGGTCATCAATAGAGGGGGCAGGAGGGCTTTGGGCAGGATTAACAGACCGTTCGGGTGTCTTCTCCATCCCCCCTTTTCAGGCACGCCATCCGGATCGCCGGACTGGTAAGAAGGTCGTGCGGGCAATAAGTTTTCCATCTGGACAGCGAAGGCGGGGAGAGGCGCCCTCCTTGCGGCCGCACGGGCGGCTCTATCTGCGGCTGCATTACCCTGCGACTGGGGGTCCGTCCCACGGGTGTGAGCTGGGACATGGATGACTGCCACCTCTTTGGGAAGCCAGACAGCATCCAGGAGATCCTGAATCTGCCTCTTATTCCTGATCTCCTTTCCTGCTGAGGTCAGCAGGCCGCGCTGCTGGTACACGAATCCGTGAACATGGACAGTCGCGAATGCATACCTGTTGTCAGTGTAGATATTGACTCTCTTGCCCTTCGCGAGCCGGAGTGCCTGCGTCAAGGAAACCAGCTCTGCCCGCTAGGCAGAAGAACCAGGCGGCAGGGCTGTGTCCCAGAGGGTCTCGGTCGGGGTCACCACTGCGGCCCTGGCCCTCCGAATCCCATCCTCCACGAAGCTGCTGCCATCTGTGAAGAGGATCATGTCAGGACTGGTCATAGGTACATTGGTAAGGCCGGGCCGGGAGGTGTGGATGGCGGTCAAGAACGTCCAGGCAATCATGCGGAGGTGATGCCGGCGGGGAGTTGGGAAGCAGCGTAGCGGGGTTCAAGGTCACGGGCGCAGAGAAGGTTATGCGGGTTGGATCTAACAGGAGGGACTGGTAGTGAGTCAGACGAGAATTAGAGATCCACCGAGTGGGAGGGGTGTGCAGCAACTGCTCCAGGTGGTGAGATGCAGAAATCTCAAGGGGCTGGCCGAAGGTCAGCTTTGTTGCCTCCCTGACCAGGGTCGCGACAGCCGCGACAGTTCGAAGACATGTAGGCCACCCAGCAGCGACCGACTCAAGCTGCTTGGAAAGATAGGCCACTGGGCGATTCCAGGGCCCCAAAGGCTGGGTTAGCACTCCCTTGGCCACTGCCTGAGATTCTGAGACATAGAGGAGGAACGGCTTAGTCAGGTCCGGCAGGGCAAGAGCAGGGGTACTAGCTAACGCTCCTCGCAGTTTGTTAAAAGCCTCCTCCTGCCTTGGTCCCCACAGGAACTTGGGCACCTGACAGTGCCTCATACAGTGGTTTAGCGATTTCCGCAAATCCTAAGATCCACAGTCGGCAGTACCCGGCCATTCCCAAAAATTCACGGAGCCCGCGGTGGGTTGCTGGGGCCGGCATGCCCAGGATAGCTGACACACGTTCCCGCGAGAGCAGCCTTTGTCCGGACTGCAGGGTGAATCCTAGATAGATAACAGATTGTAAGCACAGCTGAGCTTTCTTACCCGAAACCCGATAGCCCGACTTGTCCAATAGCTGCAGGAGGTGCAGCGTAGCATCTCGGCAGGTCGTCTCGGATGAAGCGGCCAACAGCAGGTCATCCACATACTGGAGGAGTGTGACCTCGGGGTAGGATACGCGAAACCTGGCTAGGTCTGAGGCCAGGGCTGAGCCAAAAAGTGTAGGAGAGTTCTTGTACCCTTGAGGCAATCGAGTCCAGGTTAGTTGGGAGGACGTTCCGGTTGAGGGGTCGGTCCATGTGAAAGCGAATATAGGCTGGCTGATAGGGGCCAGCGGGATGGAAAAGAAAGCATCCTTCAAGTCCAAGACAGTGTACCATGTGTGGGTTGGAGTCAAAGAGGACAACAAGGTATACGGATTAGGCACAGTGGGATGGACCGTCTCCACCCTGGCATTCACCTCCCGCAAGTCCTGGACTGGGCGAAAATCTCCGGATCCGGGCTTACGGACCGGCAACAGGGGAGTGTTCCAAGGACTTTGACATGGCCGTAGTATGCCAGCCTGAAGAAGTCGGTCGATATGGGGTTTAATTCCCAGAAGAGCAGGCCGGGATACCTGATACTGTTGGACCCGCACAGGAGTAGCATTGGACAGGAGTTGGACCACCACAGGGGCCTGGTGGGCAGCTAGCCCAAAAGGGTTTAACTCAGCCCACACTCCTGGCACTAAACTCCTGTACTGACTCAGCAGTGGGGACGGGGCATCAACCGACGGTCGCCCGGGAGAAAGGAGGCGGGACTCCTCGGAGAGGGGACAGGTCAAGACGAGCTGGGGCACGCTGACCCCCAGGGTGGGAGTAGGTCCCTTAAAAGAAATTACAGCTTGGAGTTTATGCAAGAGGTCTCGACCCAGGAGGGGGTAGGGACAGTTGGGCATGACCAGAAAAGAGTGAGACACCGAGCCTTCCCCTAGCCGGACCTCACAGGCGGTGGTGAAAGGCACTGCTTGGATATGGCCTGTAGCCCCCTGGACCTGTATTTTAGAGGAGGACAGGGGACCTAGTGGAGAGTTCAGAACTGATGCAGCCGCCCCTGAGTCTACGAGGAAAGAGATTGGCCGACCCCCAACAGTGAGTGTCACCCTTGGCTCCAGGGGGTCCAGGGTCATAGTAGACTTGGAGCCAGGGCACCCCTAATCATCCATGTCCAAGGTTAGGACCGGCTCCGGTCTAGTCTTTTGCTGCCGATTTGGGCATTCAGACTTCCAGTGGCCAGTAGCTTTGCAATATGCACATTGGTCTCGGCTTAAGGGGGGCCTGCCTGTATTTCTCCCACAAGGCCGGGGACCAGGCCTTCCCCCTTTCCCGCCTTGTCTGTCCCCCGGAATTTGTGCCAGAGCTGCCACTACCGCCCATGTCATGGAGCGTGCCTGTTTTTCTTGCAGTTCCTCCCGGGAGTCATAAACCAGTTTGGCTACTTCCATGAGTTCAGTAAGAGTCTTACCCTCGAATCCATCCAATTTTTGCAGTTTTCACCGGATGTCAGGAGCCGAATTAGACACAAAGTCTATCACCACTGCTCTCCGGTTGTTAGGATCCTCTGGGTCAATGGGGGTATAAGTGCGGTAGGCCTCATACAATCTTTCCAAATAAGCAGCTGGAGATTCACTTTTCCCTTGCCTGATCTCACTAACCTTAGACATATTGGTGGGTTTCCGCGCTGCTGCCCTCAACCCCCCTAACAGTAACTGGCGATACTTGTCCAAAGCCTCTCGCCCTCGATCAGAATTTGGGTCCCAGTCAGGGCGATTTTCGGGAAAAACATGATTCCGGCGGCCCGGATCAGTTGAGGGACGGCCGTCGGGGTCCATAACCCTTTTCCTGGCTTCCAATATGATCTTATCACACTCCTCAGTGGTGAAAAGAACCCGCAGGAGCTGCTGACAGTCATCCCAAGTAGGCTGATATGTATAGAAGACTGTCTCCAAAAGGGAAATCAGGCTTTGGGGCTTGTCCGAAAAGGACGGATTCTGTTGTTTCCAATTGTATAAATCACTGGTTGAAAAGGGGACATAGACCATGAAGGGTCTCCCCGACTCCCCGGGGGCCATGGGGACCTGTCGCAGGGGAAAGGCAGATACAGTGGAGTCGGGGGAAAACCCGGACCCGGAGGAGCCGTAAGGCGTCCCTGCTCGAGTATGAGGAGGACTTGTCAGAGGCGAGGCCGAAGGGTGGCTTGACCCCCGAACAGGATATGGTGGGGGTCGAGGCTCAGCCGGGTCCAGGGGGTCTGAATCGGAAGGGGGTAAGACCTTGGCTCCTACTTGCGTAGTCCCGGGAACCTTTTGGCCAGATGTTGGCCCCGAGTGCACCCCGACTTTGGACAAAGCTTGAACCCGGAGTGGCTTTGATGGGGGTTTAAAATCTATCCATGCAGTTATATGTGGGATCTGATCGGGATGGCCAGGGGTCCCATAAGCAATCTTCCTGACCCTCCCAGTAATGGGCACGTCAAATGTCCCTTCCGGGGGCCACCCAACCCCAAATGTAGGCCATTCTTGTTGACAAAAAGTAGACAAATTTTCTTTGGTAACCTGAAACCCATATCCCTTGGCAATACGCTGAAACTGTTTGAAATTCTGTAGGACAATTGAGAGAGGGGTCCCCGGTGTGGGGCTTGACGGCCCCTGACCCATCACGGACGGGAAGAGGCGAACAATTAGGACAATCACAGACGGATAAAACATATAAGACAGACATAAACAGTTAAGACAACACTCCAGACATTAACATGCAGCGCCAGACTACAGATAATCAGGACTCTCACACGGCGTCCCGTGGAGGTCAGTAAGGGCATTACAGCTGCGTCCAGCCAGGCCACTTACTTCCGTTGAGTACTCACCGATCAGACTGAGACCAGAGCGCTCGGTGCCCAATTAAGAAATTTAGAGGAAGAATACAGGCGGGCTGGTTAGCGCGGGATAAGTCAGTGTTCGGGGCCGGGGCACATCTTCCCGGTGGCCATCCCCTGAACACGTCCCTCCCCTGCCTTCCAGCAACGCCGAAGCAGCTGGCCCAAAGGGCGATCTCGGTGGGACCTCCAAATGAACTGGACGCCCGAGAGAAATCAGAGCATTACACCCAATTGACATTAATTGAGAGCGCGTTTATTTGAGCCGGCCGGCGACGGACCCCAGGCGTGCATCCTAGGGGCCGCGCCACCGAGGGTTTTATCTGAAATATTTATACTGTCAGGTTACATAACAGGGTCCGGTGGGGTGCCGGGAAGACAGATCAGGTTATTTACAGAACAGGATGTTGCACCCCACCCTACAGGATGTATGCTTGAGGATCTCACCCAGGATGTTGCAACA
>NW_020954181.1:273669-377454 GCF_900497805.2 Vombatus ursinus
ACCCTACAGGATGTATGCTTGAGGATCTCACCCAGGATGTTGCAACAGCCATTAGGGGAAGCTGAGCCAGAGGGCCCGGGGCGTGGTGCCCCTGGGTCCCTAACGGAGGGTCTATCACAAAGCAAACAAAATAGCAAAAAAAAATTAAAGTAATAAATGGAACTAGGACTTTTTTTTTGAGGCAATTAAAGTAAAATAGATAAGCCATTAGGTAATTTGATTTTTTAAAAAGAAATCCAAATTACACCATCAAAAATAAAAAAGGCAAATTCATAAACAATGAAAAAATTTAATTATTTGGAGTTATTTTGCTCAATTATATGCCAATAACACTGATCATCTAAAAGAAATAGACGAATATTTACAAAAATATAGATTGGCCAGATTAACAAAATAGGAAATAGAATTCTTAACTAACCTTAGAGTTAGAAGTACTAACTGTCACACATATTTCTTTTTATGTGTGTGCCTCACTACTATTATAGTCTAAGTTTAAGCATCCTATGGATGCTGTGTATATTTGTGGGAAGGAATGAACCATGTTTTTTAGAACAGTGTTTTGTATTAATTGTCTGTACCATGTTATCTGAGCAAATGACTTTGGTAAAAACTAATTGAGACTGATGGATGACTGTCCATGGGGATTGCATTTGGCCCACAGGACCTACAGTAGGAAAAGCACAGTTTCTGAGTTATCTCTAGAACCCTGAGAGTAGTGATGCGGTCTATAGGTTAGGGGTCCTGGAATCCCCAAATCACAATACACGGGTTCTGCCCAAAAGGATTCGACCCAAGCCTTCTTGCAGCCAAAAACAAGGTTTATTGAAGATTCGCCATATTAGCTAGACTCTTAAGGAATCTGAGTGTCTATGGGCTATTGGCTAGATTCTAAAAATCAGAGTATCTTAATGGAGACTAGATAGACCTTATATACAGAAAGACTATGGGAGGGATCTAGGAGTGGCCAAGTAGTCTATGAGGTAATAGAATTCCAGGGACCTGGACCACATGGCCAAGGGAGAATGGAGCCTAGCTAGGATTAAGGGTGGGAAATGGCCAGGGGCCACAGGGAGGTAAGACAATGGAGGGGAGATTGGGCGTAGACACAATGAAAGGCCAGTTGATGGGATTATAGCCTCGGGAATGGCAGATTTGGCCATGTGGGAAAGTCCAGGGTTTTTCCTTTCTGGGGCCCAGATCCCAACCCCATCAGTAGTAGTAGCTGCTTTCTGGCTACCTAATTTGCCAATTTGAGCATAAGGTGGAGAATACTTCTTCTCTTCCTTCTCTCCCCACCCCACCACTACATATGATCCCTCTCTTTATTTGGGGTGCCATATCCTTACATGTGGATAGGCTCTGTCCATAGGAATAAAATTTTTGGTTGTTTATATTTTATAAGACACTAGATTTTTAAAAAATCCTTTACTTATTTAGTGTTATTTATTTATTAATTTTAGGATTGTTATTTTTTTTTTAAAAAAAAAGCTGGGATAATGTGCTTTCTGTCCTGTATAGTTTTTTTTTTTTTTTTTTTTTATTTTTTTTTTTTAATTTTTTTTTTAAAAAAAAAGTTTGTATTATGTTTTTTTTGTCCTGTATAGTTTTTTTTTTTTTTTTTTTTTTTATGATTTCTTGAACTGTAGCTCTGAAAAAATAGGCTTTAAGAAAGCACATTGTGTTTCAAATGGAGATACTTGACTAGCCTTTAAACCCAAATCACTCTGGCTTTCATTGAATGGTCAATAATAACCCCCAGACCAAGCCTCTGTAGCTCATTGTTTAGGTTTTGATGGCCTAGAATGATTGTAAATAGCAATTGTTTTCTGTTCTGGCCAGAAACTTTGAGGGTCTTTGCCTTCCAGACAGATACTTTTGTGATGATAAATTAGGCCATCTTTTGTCTCAATTCTTACCCAGCCCCTAGTCATTGAATGTGCATTGCCTCAGACAAACTGAGACCTGAGAAAGACCTTAATTTAGAAAGGCCAAGGTCACCCACTGCATGATGGACAATCTCCACTCATCTTGATTCTGTCTTACCATTGGAGTTTGCCTCACTCTTTAGTCTAGACATCATTCTTGTGATGTCATTGGTCCTCTTAGAGAATGAAGAATTAACATGATAGCTAATGGTGAGTCAAAATGGAGGAAGAAAACTATAGAGCCATGTCCCCTGATTAATAGTGATGCAAAAAAATTAAATAAAATATTAGTAAGGAGACTTCAACAAAATATCGCAAAGATCATACACTGATGACCAAGCTGGATTTTCAATATTAGGAACAACAAAAACACAATTAACCATATTTGTAATGAAAACAAAAAATATGTAGATCATATAATAGACACAGGAAAAACTTTTGACAAGATACAACATTCCTGTTAAAAACACTAAAAAGCATAGTAATAAACATAACTTTCCTACAATGATAAGTAGTATCTATCCAAAACCAAGAGCCAGTTAATGGGGATAAACTAGAGGCCTTTCCAGTTATATCAAGATAAAGCAAAGATGTCCATTATCACTACAACTATTAAATATACTGCTAGAAATTATAGCTAGAGCAAAAAGAGAAGGGAATAAACATAGGCAAAGAGATACAAAAGTATAACTGTTTGCAGATGATATATTGGCTTACTTACAGATCCCTAGAGAGTCAATTGAAAAACTAATTGAAACAATTACCATAAGCAAAGTTGTAGGATAGTAAATAAACCCACAAAATAGTTAGCATTTTTGTATATTACCAACAAAACTCATCAGGAAGAGATAGAGAAATTCCATTTAAAATAGCTATGGACTGTATAAAATAGTTGGTAGTCTCCCAGGAACAATATGACCACACAGGAACTATATGACTACAACTGCAAAACACTTTTTTTAAATAGACTAAAGTAAAATTTTATTTGTTACAATATGTAATCATTTACACAATTCACAAACTGTTTACAAAGTATTCTCCTTAACTTGTCCAATTTTATAACTATTTCCATTAAAGTAAGTTTCAAAATCTAGATTACAAAATAATTTTTAACCTTTTAGGAAGTATTACAATGTATTAATGTACATAAACAGGCTTGTTATTTCAAACTCCCTTTATTGGCAAAAGGATTTTTAAATTTTAAGGCATAACATGCAGGTAAATGAACTCATAAATACTACATCCTTTAAACAATGGGGAAATGCAGGTTTATCTGAAAAAAAAAAAGAAAACTTCGAATTAACAAGTTAATTACAGAATTCTAAATTTACTAATAGTCTTGATCATACTTTCAGGAGAAGTAGAACTAAGAAGTCTCTATAATCATGCAAAACATTCAAATATAATATTTGGTTGCAAAATGAACCATTTTAAGAATAAAAACATCAAGAGGTACCTCTTTCTTGTAAACTGTTCTAGGGAAGTCAAATTACACTTGAGGTACATAGTACTAGACAAGGCTCCCCTATGGGAAGACATTCTACCTACATACAAGGAAGTTATTCATCACCTCAAGAGGAAAAAGACTTCTCTTAGTATTATTGCTAATATAAAAATATGTGCTCAAAAATACTAGAAATATGCAAATCATAACTTAATACCAAATGGTCTTCACAAAAATCTGAAAGTTTGTCTTACGGTTTTAACAATAAAGCCATGACTTTTATCTTTAGTTCAAAATTATACATCTTTTTTTCCAGAAGAATGACTATCCAATTCCATCTCTGATAACTGAATCCCAAACACCTACTTTAAAAAGATACAGTTCTGGTGCAGTAGATAGAGCACCGACCCTGAGGTCAGGAGGACCCGAGTTCAAATCCAGCCTCAGACCAAACACTTGACACTTACTAACTGTGTGACCCTGGGCAAGTCACTTAACTCCAATTGCCTTAAAAATTAAAAAAAAAAAAGATACAGTTCTACGAAGAGAACAGTAACTGATTTGCTTCAGAATAGCAAGCAAATAACATTATTTGAAATCACAGAGAATTTTAGAATTCAGTGTTTCTAATTTATTTCCTTTCCCAGAAGCTTGTACTACCTTTTAAACTGTCATTGGTCAAACAAAAATATTTCATCATTTCTAGTTTTATTTATCAATACTATGATTCTTACTGCTGAAAATTAGACATGTTGTATTAAGTGGTGGTAACCAGACGTACAGTAACAGTGTTTGATAAGATAAGAACTCTGTTTTGCTTTATTACTTTTAACAACTCTACACAATTTTCATGTTATTTTCAGTGGAGAAATCACAAGGTCATAATGAAGTATAAGTAAACCATCCTGGCAAATTTCCTTTAATATCTGATACTGTTTGAACAGATGATCATTATATATTTTATATATCTGACAAGTTGGTTAAGACCCATTTTTCTTCTGAGAAATTATTCAGCATGAAAATAGTTGCTTTTCCTGAAACACAAACAACTTCTTTTCTAGGGGTTTAGAATGTTCTGTGCCTTCATTAGTAATAAAATCATATCAAGTTCTGGTGGCATACAAACACCGATCCCACAATTTTCCTAGTTCTCCACCTGCTCCCTGGCTGAGGTACAGCAGGTTTGATATTTCTAGACCTCTTTCTTTGTGAAAACTATGCATTTATTTTTTTCTCTTGTTCCTTTAGGTTGGTTGCTAATTTGTACACTGTCTTGTAACTGTTGACCGAATTTGATGTTATAAAGAGGCTGTATCTGATGTACTACTGTGTAGCATTTTGCACATCTGTTGCTATAGTGAAAATACTTTTATGATGAGGCTTTTACAAAATGTTTGAAGACATTCTGTAATAGTTGTAGCATCTATTAAGTATCCTTTACAGACTGAACACAAGATGAAGGAGGTCAGCTCAAAGAAACTTATCATATGCTCTCCGTCTCCCTCCTCCTCCTCCTTCCCTTCCTCCTCCTAAACTGAGGGGGCTAGGAACCAGAGCAGGTGGAGATCCCATCCTTGGCCTGCAGGTATAGGGGTCACAGGCCCCTACAGAAACTGCAGCAAAGGAGGTGGGTGGTTGTACTGTGGTAAGGCCACTAGGGTTCTGGTCTCCTACACTACAGACAAAAGAGGCCCATTCCATGTTTGTGGATGAGAGTAGGTTAAGAAGCCCACAATTACAAGTTGGTATTATACAGACACAAGGAGACCCAGGCAAAAATCCAAAATACTCTTTACACAAATAAAGACAGATTTAAATAATTGCTAAAATTAGCAATTCTAAAATTAGCAAGTCTAAATATTAATTGCTCATGGGTAAGCTGAGCCAATATAACACATGACAATGCTACCTAAATTAACCATACCAATCAAACTACCAAAAGTTTATTTTTGTAAGGCTAGAAAAAATAATAACAAAATTCATCTGTAGGAACAGAAGATCAAGACTATCAAGTCTTCACTATCCCACAAAAACTATTGGGAAAACTGGAATGTAGTCTGGCAGAAACTAGGTATAAACCAGCATCTCCCACCATATTCCAAGACAAGCTTCAAATAAGTTTGTGATTTAAACAAAAAGGATGGCAAAAAAAATTGGAAGAGCATGGAAGAAATTACCTCAGATCTAAGGGTAGGGAAAGAATTTTGTTGGGATTTTTTTTTTTTGGTAAAGTTTTTTATTCATTTTGAACTTAAATACAAAACAAGAAAAGATAAGGAAAACAACATTTTCATGTACAAAGCAAAACACAGGAGGATTCAACATAAAACAATAAATTTCCATTTCAAGAAAACCTATATAATGAATATTATACCTTGTTTTCAAAGCTACCCAGTTTTTCTTTGATTCCTTATAGGTTTTCTTTTGTTCTCTGGTGTGCATTTTTTACTTTATTTTTTCCTCCCTGCCCCACTTGCACCCTAAAGAAGGCTACAATTAAACACCAATATATATACATATACAGAAATATCTATAAACATACACATATATGTAAGACCATACTATGCGCAATTCCAATTGTTGTCTCTTTCTCTGGAGGTGGATAGCATCTTCCTTCATAGGTCTAAGTTTTTCCATATTTTTCTAAACCAACCAGCTTATCATTTCCTACATCACAGCAGCATTCCAATATAATCACATCTTATCTGAGAGACTGTCTATGAAAGGTTTTCCCTAATTTTCTGCATTCTTTCTATTCTTAGCTACATTGGTTTTATTTAAACAAAATTTTTTTTTAAATTTAAAGCAATTGAAAATTATCAATTTTATACTTCAACAATGTTCTCACCTTATAATATAGGTCTGATACTGCTGAATCTCCTTCCTGATCTTTTCTCCACCTATTTCTTTGAAATTCCTGACCTTTTGTTCTTCCAAATGAACTTTGTTATTGTTTTTTCTAACTTAGTAATATAATTTTTTAGTAATTTAACTGGGATGGCATTGAATAAATAGATTAAGTAAAATTGTCATTTTTATTATATTGACTTTACCTGCCCATGAACAATAAATATTATTCCAACTATTTAGATCTGAGTTTATATACAAAAAGTGTTTTATGTTTATGTTCATATAGTTCCTGTGTCTGTGTTGGTAGGTATATTCTCAGATGTTTTATACTGTCTGGTTTTTTTGGGGGGGGGCAATTGGGGTTAAGTGACTTGCCCAGGGTCACACAGCTAGTAAGTGTCACGTGTTTGGTCTGAGGCCGGATTTGAACTCAGGTCCTCCTGACTTCAGGGCTGGTGCTCTATCCACTGCACCACCTAGCTGCCCCTCTGTCTGGTTATTTTAAGTGGTCTAAAACAATATTGAATAATATTGGTGATACATAGTATAGTTTCCCTAGTTTTCTCTTTTGATTACATCTATTTTAGCTTTAACTTTGTCTGAAATCATGATTACTACCCCCTGCTTTTTTTTAGATAATAAATTCTGCTCCAGTCCTTTATTCTATCTTTGTGTGTATCTCTCATTTTTATTGTGTTTCCTGAAAGCAACAAATTTTCTAATTCAGATTTTTAATCTGGCGTCCATTTTCATTTCATAGGTAAATTCATCCCATTCACATTCTAAGCTATAATTACTTGTATATTTCCTTCCTTCCTATTTTTCCTCACTATCCTCCATACTCCTCTAACTTACTTCTTCCCACTAACTTGCCCTCCTATTCTTTAACCTACCCACCCCTCCAAGAATCACCCCTTATTCTCTCCCCTATGCTATCGCCTCACCCTCTTATTTCTTTCTGAATTTATAAGACTTTTATACTCTTCTAGAAATATATGTTGTTCCCTTTTTAACCCATTCCTGATTGAAAGTAACGTTCCAGCACTACCCTCACCCCCAATTTTCTGTATCAATTCTTTTCATGCCTCATTTGTATAAGACAATTACTCCTCTTTAGTCTCTCCCTACACAGTTTTATTTTTTTTTAGAATGACCCCATCATACACAGTTCAGCTCAAGTCTTTCTTTCAAACTACTCAAATAATGATGACAATCATAAATGTACTGCTAAAATATTTACATATATGAAGTAAACAACTGGACCTTATTGAGTCCCTTATAATTGATCTTTAATGTTTATCTTATATTTCTCTGGGATCTGATATTCCAAATTTTCCATTAAATTCTGCTGTTTTTCTCACAAATACCTGAAAGTCTTTCAGTTCATTAAATGTCTGGGGTTTTTTTTTTTTCATTCAGGATTATACTTAACTTTGCTGGGTAAATTACCCTTGGTCATAATCCCAGCTCTTTTGCTCTACAGAATATAGTATTCTAAGACCTCTAGTCCTTCAGTGTAGTAGCTGCTAGGTCTTGTATAATCCTTATTTTATCTCCATGACATTTAAACTGGGGTTTTTTTTTCTTGTTGCTTCTAATATTTTCTCCTTAACCTGGGAGCTTTGAAACTTGGCTATGATATTCCTATGTTTTCCTCCTGGGATCTCTTTCAGGTGGTGGTCAGTGGATTTTTTTTTTCTATTTCTGCTTTTCCTTCTTATTCTAGAACCTCAGGACAATTTTCTTTGATAATTTCTTGAAATAGTGTATCAAGATTCTTTTTTTATCATAAATTTCAGGTAGCCTGACTATTCTTATATTATTTCTCCTCAATATGCTATCTAGACCAGTTGTTTTTCTGATGATATATTTCACATTCTCTTCTATTTTTTCATTCTTTTGATTTTTTTTATTTCTTGTTGTCTTGTAACACCATTAGCTTCCCTTTGCCTAATTCTACTTTTCAAGGAATTATTTTCTTCTTTAAGTTTTTGGTTCTCTATTTCAAATTGGTTGATGTTCTTTTCATAATTTTCTTTATTTTCTTGGATTGCTCTTATTTTTTCTAGGTTTTACTTGATCTCTCTTATTTGATTTTTAAAGTCCCTTTTAAGTTCTTCCAAGAACTCTTTATGTGCTTGGGATCATTTGATGTTTCTTGTTGGAAAAGGAGTGGGTTTTTTAGCTCCACTAGCTTCCTCTGAATATGAAACCAGATCTTCTCTATCCCCATAGTAACTATCTATGTTTGGGTTCTTTCTCCTTTGTCTACTCATTTTTATTTTGTTTTATTTTGTTTTTAGCAGTTATTAATATAATCAAGTTCTAATCTACACTGTGAAGAATGATGCCCCAAGCCTCAGGTCCTTCTTACTTTGATTTTCTGAGGTTTGTTCTAGGGCTCAACCTTGGGCTCTCTTCTCCACTCCTAAGGCACAGCTAGGGCCCCCAGCCACACTGTCCCACAAACACTCTTGCTCTCTGCAAACACTCTTGTTCCCTGAAGTTCCTCAGGTGGATGCAAACTATACTTGAGTTCTCTGCCCTGGAAATGAAACCAGGAACTCTGCTTTCCTGCAAGTGCCCACAGCCAGCCAGCAGGGTCTTTGCCTTTCTGTTACTGCACTCACCAGGTGTGTGCTAGCTCCTTCTTCCACCACAACCACAGCCTGGGACTGAGTCTGGTGAGCACAGCTGTGTTTGGCATCCTTTGACAGTGGAAGATCCTTCAATCTTCTCCTACTTGGCCTTCCAACCTCCTCATTGTCCATGAGATGAAAATTCCTGAGGCTGAGGCTGCTTCCCAACCCAGCTGCCCCCAGAGCTTCTTGCTTGTTAATTCCTTAGAGTCAGCATGGAGGTGTTTGCCCTTCACTCAGGCAGAACCTCTGCCCCTGGAGGTCAGGTCTTTCCAGGGTCTTTTCAAGTTGTCTTAGGAGGACAGCTGCTTTACCCTATTCATTCCTGCTACTCTAGGTACTCTTTGAGGCAATGTTCTGTCTTTTTTTTTTTTTTGGAAGAATTTTGGAGAGCTGAAAGTTTTCTGACCTACTCTGCCATCTTTCCAGAATCTTCTCCCTATGGGAAAGGTTTGTGAATAAACAACAGAAAGTAAGGTTCACAGGAGATAAAATGGGCAATTTTGATCACATAAAATTGGTTTCTGCACAAATAAAACCAATTCAGCTAAAATTCGAAGAGAAGTGGAAAATAGTGAAAAAAATATTTGCAGCAAGTTTCTCTGATAAAGGTCTCATTTCTAATATAGTCAATCTTCAACATTTACACATTTAACTTTTGCAACTTCAAGCATTCATGTGATTCATGTGATTAGTAACTTCATTTTCACTTTTGCATTGGCAACTCCGCACATTTGAAGTATGCACAGCAGAGAAAAAAATGAGTGTGATGATGCATGCAAGTTTGTGGAGTGGCTAATATCCCACTAGGAGCTTCTCTAGTCTTATTCATGCTACCATTGTAGAATTAAGAGCAACCTGTGCATTCATTGCATATTTTCAAAACTCAAGTTTTGTATTGCAATTATGTCCCAAAAGCATAGTGCAAGTCCTTTGTGCTCTAAGCCCAAGCTTACAAAGTCAGTGATGTAGCTTAGTAAGAAAATAAAGATGTTAGATTAACTTTGTGCTGGACTGTCTGCAACCACTGTCAGCTACAAATTTGGTGTTAACAAATAAATGTGTATATGTATAGGGAACTGATTCACATTTATAAGAATAAGAGCCATTCATGATAGAAAATGCTATCCACATCCAGAGAAAGAACTAATGGAGTCTGAATGCAGATCAAAGCATACTATTTTAACTTTCTTTTTTTTTCATGTTTTTTTTTTCCTTTTGTTCTGCTGCTTCTTCTTTCACAATATGACTTATGTGGAAATATGTTTAACATGATTGCACATGTATAACTTCTATCAGATTGTATTAGGGAGGAGGAAGGGGAGGGAGGGAGAAAAATTGGGAGCTCAAAATCTTATAAAAAATGAATGTTGAAAACTATTTTCATATGTAATTGGAAAAAAAATACTATTAACTTAAAAAAAAGAATAAAAGCCATTCTCCAATTGATAAATGGTCAAAGGATATGAAGAGGCAGTTTTCAAAAGAGGAAATCCAAGCAATTAATAGCCATGTGAAAAAAATGCTTTAAAATTGAAGAATAATTTTATTAGTTAATAATTACATTATTAAATAATAATCATTAAATAATATTTTATTATTAACTAATAATCAGAGAAATGCAAATTAAAACAATTTTGAGTTACCATCTCACAGCCATTAGATTGTCAAAGCAGATAAAAAGGAAAATGGCATGCTGAAGAGGCTGTGGGAAAAAAAGGTACATTAATACACTGTTGATGGAGCTGTGAACTCATTCAGGCATTCTGAAAAGCAATATAAAAATATGCCCCAGAAATTATTCAATTGTGCATATCAATTATACTGCTATTAGGTTTATACTCCAAAGAGACCAAAGAAAGAGGAAAAAGACCCATATTTACAGAAATATTTATAGAAGCTCTTTTTATGGTGGCAAAGAGTCAGTACCCAAACAATTGAGAAATGACTGACCAAGTTATGGTATATGAAGTGATGGGATACTATTATGCTATAAGAAATGTTGAAGGGGATGGTTTCAGAAAAGCCCAAAAAGACTTGTGTGAACTAAGGGAAAGTGAAGTGAACAGAACCTGAAGAACAATTTATACAATAAAAACAATATTGTAAAGATAAACATCTTTGAAAGATTTGGTCATTTTTATCATTTCAGTGACCAATTACAATTCCACAGTGACTCATAAGGAAATATAACATCCATCTCCAGAGAGAAAACTGTACTCAGAGTGCAGATTGAAATACATTTTCCTCTGTTTCCTTCTTTCTCTCTTTCTTTCTTTCCTTCCTTCCTTCCTTCCTTCTTTCCTTCCTTCCTTCCTTCCTTTCTCTCTTTCTTCTCAAAGGACTTGTAATGGCCATTTTGGACATAAGTAATGCAGGAACTTGCTTTGCTTAGCTATACATATTTGTAATGAGTTTTGTTTTTCTTGGCTTTCATTGAGTGGGGGAGATAGGAAGGAGAGAGTCCAAAACTGAAAATAAAATAAACCTGAATTTTAAAAAGTCATTGGGAAGTTTGAAAGAGCAGAGGAAAGAAAATGAATCCATTTGGACATGTTGGTTTTAAGATGTCTACAGGACATCCAGTTTAAGATGTACAATAGGCAGTTGAAGATAGGAGCAGAGAGGTTAAGGCTGGATAAGCAGATCTATGAATCATCAATATAGAAATAATAATTGAATCCATGGAAGCTAATAAGTTTACCGAGTGAAATAGTTTAGAAAAAGAAGAGAAGAGGACACTAGACTGAACTCTGGAGGACAACCACTATTATCATTTGATTTGTATGAAGATCCAGCAAAGGAGAACTAGAAGAAGCAGTCAGATAGGTAGGAGGGGACATAGGATAGAGGTGTGACTTGGAAACCTAGAGAGGTTTTTTAGAGAGGTTAAGGAGAAGAGGGTGGTTAACAATTGTTAACAGTTAACAGTGTCAAAGGCTACAGAGAGTATCAAAAAGGATGAAGATTGAGAAAAGATCATTAGATTTAGCAATAAAAAAATTACTAGTAACTTTGAGGAGTGTAGTTTCAGTTGAATGATGAAGCTAGAATGTAGAGAGTTAAAAAGAGAATGAGAGCAAATGAAGTGAAGGCACTTGTTGTAGACAACCATAAATGTAGCCATAGAAAGGAGAGATATTGGATGATAGAGAGCAGAGATGGATGGATCAGGTGAAGATTTTTTGAGGATGAGAAAGACATGGGCATGTTTATAAGCAGTAGGAAAGCAGCCCTTTGATGACAATGTTAAAAGTGAGAGAGAAAGATAGAGGAGGTAACCTTCTGAAGAAAATAATATGGAATGGGGAGCACTTGTGCTTGTAGAGATATTTGCTTTGCCAAGGAGAAGGGCCACCTTCTTATGTAAAGCAGGTAAAGGCAGGGAATATGAGGCAAGGTATTTAGCTGAGAGGGTTGGGGAGGGAAGCTGTGGGAGATGTGAGGAGTGATTAAAAAAAAGTTTGGAAAAACAAATATATGTATAATAGTTCTTGTTATGGTGGCAAAGAACTGGAAACTAAGGCCTGCAGGAATCCTGTAGATTTTTCTTGCAAGTTTGTGGTTACATTCTATAACTACCAATGTGACCTCTCTGACTTTTATCAACTTACCCAGGTCCTTTTAGGCCCTAAGGATGCCACCCATTGGTTTTGAATACTCCTTGGGATAATCCCCTTGAGCACATTGGGCTCATTATCTGGAAAAAATAGGGCCTGACATTCATTTTTAAAAGAGGCTCAGAAAACTGGGGAATCCTTATTAGAAGTAATCCTCCAGGCTTGGCCTGAGCCAGTTGACTGGGGAAAAATTCAGTCCTGCACCCAAAACACAGGAGATTTGTTGTCTTTTTTTATTTTTATAAGATTCTTGTCAACCATCCAAGCTAATTCTGGCCTCTCTTCTGATAGTCCAGATACCTTTAACACTCTCCATGTGGCAGGATTGAATAATCCCCTTTTGGATCTTATTAAGGGAGGCAAATTATATTGGAATGTGACTTCTACTTCTGATTTGATTCATTTAGTTAGTAAGTACCAACAAACACTAGTAGAAGAGAAGGATAAAGATACGAAAAGGGAAAAAATAAGAAAAAGAATTAGATCATGAACCTGCAGCTCCAACAGTTGCAGCAGAGGCAACAGACTTCTACTTAATCTCTGTCCTTAGACCTTTCCCCATGGAATACCAAGCCCCAACCCCCAGAGTAACAAGGTATGATTTTATTGTAAAAACAAAACAAAATAAAACAAAAACATGAGCTACAGCACCATCAAATGCCACCTACCTCCTCCTCTGTTGAGAACTTCTGCAATCCTCCTGGGAAAAACCCCAATTGATCTAGCTCAGATTAATGGGGTTTCAGGGGTATGAGATTTTTCTCATGGTGTCCACTTCTTCAGTTGGGGTCACTCACATTGTGGTGACCTCTTATCCTATTGAGATCCTCATTGATACTGGTACCATGATGTCTGTCCTAAACCCCACTGCCTTTCCAACCCCCTCCCTAAGAGTTCTAGGAAGGCTTCAATAGTGGGGATCACTAACCATGTGCATTCTGTCTATATATTTCCCACCCCCTTCCTTTTATCCTTGGTGATTTGTTCAGAAACCATCCCTTTGAGAGAAATGATTATTTCTATTTTATATTAATAACTAATTATTAATTAAGATTAAGGTTTTCTCTTTCTATTTCCTCACTCAGAAATAATCCCCTTTAGGGTATTCAGCCAGTCTCTGAAGGACATTACAGATAGACCCAAATCAATCTTGGGTAGGAGGCTACCCAAATAGAAAACCTTACATAGAAAATCTAATCTACATGAATTGCAGCCCTTTGTGTTCTATTCAGGCAGCTTTAGGTGGACAAAGATCCCTTTGTCTACATTGTCAAGGCTACTATGGTAAGAAGTGTAAGAGTGACATAATCCCAGCCCCTCATAGAATAAACCTACTTATTATTATTCTCATTGTTAACCAATGAGAATTGATTTCCTCTGTTGGGAACACCCATTCTTCCAAGGGCATATAAGCATTGAATAGGGTCCATGATTTGGCTTTGGTTTATGAGAGAAAAACCTGGAAAGACTTATATGGACTGATGCTGAGTGAAGTGAGCAGAACCAGGAGAACATTGTACACTAATATTGATAGACTTAACCCTTCTCAGCAATACAAGGATCTAAGACATCTCCAAAACTCTCATAATAGAAAATGCTATCCATATCCAAAGAAAGAACTATGGTGTTTGAATGCAGATTGAAGCACACTATTTGCTATTTTTTTCTTCTTTTGCATTTTGTTTCCTCTTTCTGGTGGTTCCTCCTATTGGTTCTAATTCTTCCTTACAATATGACTAATGTGAAAATACATTTAATAGGAATGTATATGTACAGTCTATATCAGATTGCATGCTGTCTTGGGGAGGGAGGTAGGGAGGAAGGGGGAGAAGAATTTTAAACTCAAAAGCTTATGGAAGTGATTGTTGATAAATCAAAATAAATTAATAAAAAATTTTTAAAAAGAACTTTGGAATTATTCGTGTGAAATGGCACAGGACCACTCAGCATGGGGTACCCTCATCTGAGGAAGTGCTGTGTTCTATGAGCAAAGCAGAATTGAAGTGGCTCAAAAGAAACATGAGATTCAAACAAAATTCTCTCAAATTTAGAGAATCCACCCCTAAATATTCCCATGGACTATTTGTGCCTGACGTGTGGTAGAACATTCCAGGCTCGTATTGGTCTGATCAGCCACAATCAGAAACACTGAAACTTGACTCTAGCATAGTGATGTCATTTTGGTCCTCTTCAAGAATGAAATAGAATAATCAACCATCCAATTTGTATAATAGCTTTTAAATTTCAAAATTATCAATTTTACATCCTATGATGTACTCTATCTCTTGTTTGATCATGAGCTCTTCTCTTATCCATAGATCTGACCTTCCCATTCTCCCATAATTTACTTGCACAATCACCCTTTATGTAAAAATTTATCCATTTTGACTTTTTTTGTACATGGTGTGAGATGTTGGTTTATGCCTACTTCCTACCAAACTGCTTTCCAGTTTTCTTGGCAATTTTTGTCAGGTGTGTTCTTCCCCCACATGCTTGGTCTTTGGCTTTATTAAACAAAGCCAATGGTTTTTTCCACTACCTGGAATTTTTGTTATTGATGATACACAATCATTCAACTGAATTCAGTGAAAATAAAGGTATGTTCAACCATCAAAGAAAAAAAAAAAGAAAAACAGTGAACATTTACATGGACAGTAGGTACGCCTTTGGGGTGACACATCACTTCAGGATATTGTGGAAACATCGAGAGTTTTTGACTTCCTCTGGCCCTCCATTAAGAACAGGGTCCAGAGATTGCTTGTTTCCCTCTTGTTGCCAGCAGCAATGGCTAACATTAAGCTTTCAGGACACTCTCCTGAGGACTCTCCCCATGCCTCAGGAAATGCTCTTGCTGACTTGCATACCAAGCAGGCCTCCATGCAACCCTCAATCCTCTCAGTCTTGTCCTCCACGTTTGTGGGGCCTGCCCTTAGATTGATACCGATCCTGGAAGAATTTATGACAGCCCAAGAGACGATGCCCTAACCCTAGCCTGACTTGAATGAGGGGGGTGCACAAAGAATTCTGGGCTCTGGCACAAAACAAATGGTCTCCTACTTCTTCTCAACTCCCTGTGACATCCTATGATTGAATACTTGCATTCCCCGAGTCACTGGGGCCCTGACATACTTCTTAGTTTGACCTGCCAATATTGGTGGGGGAAGATGAAATGAACTGCACGTGACGTGCAGTGTGAAGTCTGCTACAAGCATAATGTTAGCTAGCCCCGGTGGCCTTCCCCAGGGTAATTCCCTCTCCTCAAAGCCCTCTTTCAAATCTGGAAGATTTATTTTATTCAGATCCTGCCCTCATCTGGATATAAGTTTGTATTGGTCATGGTTTGTATGTTTTCCTGGTGAGTGGAGACTTTTCCTTGCAGCAAGCCACTGCAACAGCTATAGTATTTGCTAGAAAGGATTTTCCCCACCTGGGGGAATCCCCAAATAAATCATAGTGGCAGAGGAACCTATTTCACCAGTTAAATTGTCACCCAGCTGCTGGTTTCTTGGCTGGTACCTCAGCACCTACACTGAGATTACACCCCCAGTCTTCTGACCTAGTAGAGCATATCAGTGGGATGATTAAGGTTCAGTGGTCCAACTTTTTAAATGTTTTGAGTTTGTTTTGGCCCAGAGCACTTCCCCTAGTCCTTTTGAAACTTAGGGCAACCCTTTTTGGAAAGTTTTCCTTTTCACCTTTTGAGATTGATGCTTGGGCACCTGATGCCCCTCCTTTTACCCCATGGTGACTCCCTCACCACCAAGGTTTCCCTTCTGTCCTACTTCAGGGATTCACTCAGAACATTTGAGACCTTAACCATCTTGTTTCTCAGTAAGTTTCTAGGGACCCAGCCCTAGATCAGTCTAACTTGCAGCTGGAAGAGGGACTAGGTCTATTGGAAAAGACACCTGTGCAAGGATCCTACCATGTTCTCCTGACCAATTCCTCTACCACTAAAGCTGAGTGGAGTTGACAACTAGATATATCTGTCTCATCTAAAGAGGAACCCACCGTTGGTGAACCTTCATCTGACCTGGAAAAAGAAGCAGATAATCGCAGTACGAGAGTAGATGATCCCCCAAGATGCCGGCCATGGGCTGAGTATCCTGTTACATGACACCACTTTTCAGTTTTGGGTTTTTTTTACTCTATTGTTTTGTCGCGTCTGTTCTTCTTGCTCTTTGTTACCTTGCCCATTGGATCTCCTGCAGCACATATCCCCATACCAGCTGTGAAGCCCAGCACTGTTGTTAATGCTTTGTTTACTATTTATGGTTGTAACCATCTCGCTCACCAGTTTGGGCTTCTGGCTCCACCTGCCCTTTTTTGTTCCCTCTCTATCCTCTACCACTTGAGCCATCCTTTTGCTCCTGGATGCCGGCAGGTTGTGTCTTCTCTGGGGCTTGAGCTTAATTCCTGTTGGATCTATGCTTGTAGCAACATTTTTGGCCTGGTCCTGGAATTACTCACCCATCCTGTCGATCTGACCCTGTTCTGTCATTGTGGCTTCTCTGGAAACTTCCTACTGTACCTGGAGCCTGCTGTTCTGACCAGATGTCACCATTCCCCAGGCCTCCTGAGCCTTCCTATGAGCTTTTGGTGATTTTGCACAACTTATGTAAGCCCTTTGACAAGCTGTGCCTTTTATGAGACTACCTCCCTGTCAGAGTGTATTTAAACTGCACCCTTTTTGCCCCTTCTGGGCACTCCAGTACTTCAGTACTGTGTGGTGTCCAGAATTGCAGTTTCCTTGCCTTATTGTTGGTACTCTGGTAGTCCTCTTTATCTCAGGTTGTCATAGCCTTCACAAAGATCTCTTTATATACCTCTCTGCTGGGCTCTATGGGTCCAAATCCAGCACTTCTCTTTACCACAATGGCTCATGCTCCCTGCAGCTATCTGTCCTATTTGTGTCAATTCACTCTCAATGCAGCCAGTTCCACAGACCCTCTGGTGGTCACCGCTATGAATGCCATACCTACGGCCCACTAGACCTTTTGAAAATCTAGAGCTCTCTGTCTGAACAATTTCATTATGAGATACTCATTTTTCTAAGATAAGGAAAGAACAAACACAAAGAGACAGAGGTGGCCATGTGGTTCACAGCTATAATGGCTGGGTAGGAGATAGGGCAGCTGTCCTTCCCCAGTCTGGCTTTGAGGACTCTTACCAAAAGTAGTTCTGCCTCATTCATAGCCAATAAGGAAAGAGGGCAAGGAAAAAGGGGTAGGAAAGAAAAGAAGGAGGTCTTATTTTTTTTCCCTTATATATTCTATTTTATGCATTTAATTTAAATTTTTAAATTTTTTAAAATTAATATTTTTGATACAGTTTAAGTTCCAAGCTGTCTTCCTTCTTCCCTCCCCTGCACTAGAGATGGCCACCAGTTGACATAGATATATAGATAAAGAAAGAAAATACTATTTTATTAATAGCTAATTATTCGTTGTGATTCACCCTTTTTCATTCTTTTTTTTTTTTTTTCCAGTAAAGATCTAACTCTTCTTAAGGTCAATCAGTTTCTGAAGGGTGTGGCGGTCTGATGAGATTGCTCCTAGTCATATGCTCATCGATTTTTGGAGACCTCGTTTCTATTAAAAGTATAAACAGAATCCGTTCTACTCAAACCCTTACCTTGGGGAAAAGAATCCCTATCCTCAATTTCCAGTTCTTTGCCACCACAAAGAGAACTGCTATAAATATTTTGGAATATACAAGTTCTTTTCCTTTTTCCCTGACCACTTTGGGAAGCACATCTAATAGTGGTATTATTGGGTCACGGGGTATACATAGTTTTATAACTCTTTGGGCATAATTCCAGATTGCTCTCCAAAATCAACCATTTTTGGATCAGTTCACAATTCCAATTTTTCCATATCCCCTTCAACATTTGTTGGGAATGGGAAGATGAGAACAATTTGTTCCAACAGCCATGAAGGTGGCTGAAGTAGGCCCTATGGAATGTGCGGTCAGACATTGAAGACACCAAGGTCATCCACTGCATCCTGGGCCCTTGCCAGTTATCTTGACTTTTATCTTGCCACTGGACTTCACTGATTCTGGAAGAGAGTGAGGCTGATGACTTTGTGCAACTCTGCCTCACTTAAATCCAATTAACACATGACTCAAGATATCACCCTTTAATGTGATTGGCATCTTTGAAAATGAAGGCCAAACAACAATTTTCTCCTTAGTATTAATCTAACTAACTCTATTGAATTGAGTTGAAATATGGCCTCAGACACTTATAAGTTGTGTGAACCTGGGCAAGTCACTTAACCTCTGTCTATCTCATTTTCCTCAATTAAAAAATGAGAGTAATAATAACACCTACCTCCCAGGTTGTTGTGAGGATCAAACAAGATAATGTTTGTAAAGTGCTTAGCACGATGCCTGGCAAATGATAGGTGCTTAATTAATTCTTGTTTCCTTCCTACATATCCTTCTGCATACCTCATACTCCCCTTCCCTGCTTATTTCTCTGTTGAATTTGGTGTATTTCTGTTCCAAAATGTTTGTATATGTATGTTTAATCCTTCTTTGTCCATTTCAGATAAGACTGAAGTTCATCTGATGAAAGCTCCTCTCAACCCTTCTTCCATGTTTATATACTCTTCTCAGGCATACCAGTTATGAGAAATAGGTTCCATCCCCCTTCTTACTCCATTCTATCCTAATGTGTTTCACTTATACTCCCTTCTCTCTCTCTTTTTTTTTTTTGGAAAAACAATCGGGGTTAAGTGACTTGCCCAGGGTCACACAGCTAGTAAGTGTCAAGTGTCTGAGGCCGGATTTGAACTGAGATCCTCCTGACTACAAGGCTGAAGCTCTATCCACTGTGCCACCTAGCTGCCCTTATACTCCCTTCTGTTTAAGAGAGAACACAAGCCAAGGTCCTCTGTTTTTCTTGTTTCTTTTGCTCTTATTAGATGGTTAACACTATTTTACTACATAAGCCCTTTCAATCACTTTCATTCAATCAAACTTTATGTTTCTAGTTTCTCTTAACACGTATATATATTTGAAATTTCATAATCAGCTGTTTTTTCATTATAAATATTTGAAAGTACTCTATTTCATTAAAAGTCCATTCCCTTCCCCACCCCTTTCAGCTTTATGGGGTAGGTTATTCTTGGTTGTAAGCCCTTATCTTTTGCCTTTTGGAATATCATATTGTGGGATTTTCATTCATTTATAGTAGAAGGTGCTGGATTTTTTATCTTGACTGATTTTAAGATACTTGAACTTCTTTTTTCTGGATGTTGTAGTATTTTTTCCTTAATGTGGGAGTTCTGGAATTTGATTATGTTACTAAAAATTTAACAAAGAAAGAGGTTTGTTTTGCCCTCGCACAGCTAGGATATGTGAAAAGAATATAATGGCTTTTAGCTTCTCTGTATGCAGCCCTTGACTCTATCTGGGAATGTGACTGGTCAGGCATCAAACTATCGCTATTTGCATGGTCTCAGTCATCCACAAAGTCTAGAAGGCATGAAGCTCTCACATGACTTGGGCTTTTTATTGGCCCTAGACAAGGAAGTTGCATCAGAGAAACTAGGGCCAATCAGGTCTTGTAGGGAGAAGAAGCTTTGCCAGGGAATCCATTGGGAATCTAGGGCAGAAGAGTTGTATACAGAGAGGAAACTTTGTCAGAGTAAGGGAAGCTGTGTCAGGAAACTGATATCCTACAATAGTGAAGTTCATACCCCCTCTTCCATTTTATAAACTTTTGTGCACCCCATTTATTTTAGAGAATTTCCTCCATTTTTCCTCTCCCTTCCCTCCTCTCCAAGTACATTCTTCTTCCTTATTTTTCTATTCTCCTTTTGAGGTCATTCAAACATAATAGAATCACACCCAGGCTTTCTGTGTAATTGATTGCCTTTAATAACCCTGGTGATCATAAAATTCTGTTGGGTTAGGTGTATCATCTCCCTATATTAGAATGAAATGAGTTTAACTTTGTTTAGTACCTTTTGATTTATCAGTCATGTTTATCTTTTTATGCTTCTCTTGAGTCCTAAATTTTAACGTCAAATTTTCTGTGTAGTTCTGGTATTTTTTTTTTCAATTAGGAATGTCCGAAAGTCCTTTATATCATTAAGTATCCATTTTTTACCCTGAAGGATTATACTCAGTTTTGCTGGGCAGGTTATTCTTACTTGTAATCCTAAGATCTGTTGCTTTCTGTAAAATCATATTGCAAGCCTTCTTTTTTCTTTTCTTTTTTTTAAGTAGCCTCCTTAAAAAAAAGAAAAGTAGGCTACTAAATCTTGTGTGAGCTTGACAGGTTGCTCTGTGGTTCTTGAATTATTTCTTTCTGACCGAGGGTAGTATTTTCTCTTTGACTTGGGAGCTCTGGATTTTGGCTATAATATTTGTTGGAGTTCTCATTTTGTGGGTTTTTTTTCTTTTTTGGTGGTTAGTAGTGAATTCTTTCAAGTTCTTCTTTTCCCTCTAATTCTAAGATCTGGGCAGTTTTCCTTTATAGTTTCTTCAAATATTATGTCTCAGTTCTTTTCTTGTGGCTGTTGTTGTTCCCAGCTTTCAATGATTTTTTTTTTGCTTTTTGGTGAGGCAATTGGGGTTAAGTGACTTCCCCAGGGTCACACAGCTAGTGTCAAGTGTCTGAGGCCAGATTTGAACTCATGTCCTCCTGACTCCAAGTCTGGAGCTCTATCCACTGTGCCAGCTAGCTGCCCCTAGTCCAATGACACTTGAATTATCTTTCTCAATCTATATTCCAGGTGAGTTGTTTTTCTATGAGATATTTCACTTTTTCTTCCATTTCTTCAGTCTTTTGGCTTTCTTGTTTCTTGGTGTCTTATGGAGTTATTAGCTTGCATTTGGGCAATTCTGATTTTTAAGAGTTATTTTCTTCAGTAATGTTTTGTACCTTTTTTTTTAAACCAAGGTGTTAATTCTCTTTTCAAAGCTTTCTTGGATAGTTCTCATTTCTTTCCAGATTTTTTTATCTACCTCTTAGATTTGGTTTTTGAAACTATTTTTATTTTTTATTATTTTGCTTTTTCTTCTCTTTCTTTAACTCTTACAGGGATGCTTGTTGGGCTTGTATACAATCTACATTTTTCTTTGAGCTTTGCTTGTAGATGTTTTCAAATTACTTTTGTGTTTGTTTTGAGCTTCTCTGTTACCATAGCTCTTTATTTAAGTTGGGTCCTTTTTTTGTTTGCTCATTCTTCCAGCCTCCTTCTTAACTTTGAACTCCATGTTAGAGGTGGGCTCTGCTCACTTCGGCAGGGGAAGTGGAGGATACCTCTGATCTGAGCTTCTGTCTTTTTTATGTCCTTCTTCTGCTTCACAGCTCACTCTAGGAGCCTGCAAATTTTTAGTGCACTCACACAGGAAAAAGAGGGGAAGGAAAACCTTAATTTGGCTAGTTAGTGCCATACTCAGTTCTGACTCAGCAGGCAATCAAAAATCTGTTTCTTCACCATGTGGTTATCAGTCTGGGGGAAAAAAATACTTGTTCATGTTCTCAAGTGGAGGAACATGTCAGTACTCAAAAGAAGAAAGGCAAGTAATCAATAACCATTGTTAATAATAATAAAAAATCATTAAAATAATAAAAGGAATGCAAATTAAAACAATTCTAAGGTTATACCTCATGTTAATCAGATTTACAAAAATGGCAAAAAAAAATTGTGTTTGAGTGACTGTGGTCAGACACGCACACTAATGCACTGGGAGTGGAATTACAAAATGTTTCAACCATTCTAGAAAGCAATTTGACTCAAAAAAGGTCATTCAACTATTCATACCCTTTGACTGAGCTATACTACTACTAGGTACACACCGTCAAAAGATCAAGGAAAGATGGAAAGAACCTGTATGTCCCCAAAAATATTTATAGTGGCACTTATTGTTGTAGCAGAGAACTGAAAATAACATGGGTGCCCATAAATTGGGGGATGATTGAACAAATTATAGCATGTCAGAGTAATGGAATGTCATTGGATAGTATGAAATGTCAAAAGGGATGGATAGAGAGAAACATGGGAAGAGTTATACCTGATGCAGAGTAAAGTGAGCAGAAACAGAACAACTTATACAATGACTATAATATGATAAAGGAAAATAATGCAGTGATTCATTGTGAGGGATGATGAGTAATATTTACTATTTCTTGACAGAAAGGTGATGGACTAGAAGGTGTAGAATAACAAATACATGGCCAATGTGTGGATTTGTGTAATGTGACTATGCTTATCATAGTCAAGGGAAGGGAAGGGAAGTTTTGGGGTGTTTTTTTTGTGTTGAGGGAGTTTGGAGGAAAGAGGATGGGTTATAATAGTGAGACAAAAAAAAGGAAAGATAGAAAAGTTTAATTGAAACATTTTAAAATGCACAGAAGAGATTAAAAGGAAGTTCACAGGAAGACATAGTACCAGTTTTGGTACTACCATGCTGAATTTATCATATACTTAAAAAAAACACCAAACCAAACCTGTATATTCATGGTTTCCTATTTGCTCCTCCTTTTCTGTGCTTTTTGATATATGAAAAATAATCATATTTATTGATGCTTATCAAGTTCAAAAATAAAAAAGAAAATATTTAAAGCCACATAAAAAATAGATACATTATTCTTTGGGGTGTATTAGCAGCATTAGCAGCGGGGTGGGTATACCTGAAATAGGTCCCAGAACACGTGGGCTAAATGTTGATGAATTTGGAACTGGTTGAATGACCAGCCCAAAGAGTAGTTGTTAATGTGTTGTTGTCAACTTGGACAGAGGTC
The DNA here is from genome assembly GCF_900497805.2 of Vombatus ursinus. Lineage (NCBI taxonomy): Eukaryota > Metazoa > Chordata > Mammalia > Diprotodontia > Vombatidae > Vombatus > Vombatus ursinus. The sequence goes on from NW_020954181.1 coordinate 296,910, forward strand.
TTTAGTGTGATGCCCCAACGATCTGTCTTTGATCCTGTTCCATTCAATATTTTTATCAGGTTATTTAGATGAGTTCATAGAAGGCACTGGTATATAATTTGTAGATAACAAAAAGCTGATAAGGTTATCTAACACAATGCAGTCTCACTTTACAGCATATGAATCTATAAAGGATACAGATGGTGGGCATGATTCAGGGTTGGAATTTGGCAAGATATGATTAATGAAAGTACAGTTGGGCAAGTGTTTTGAGCCTAGAACACAGTGTAGAATTGAACTAGTTCACCAAGGAGAGAGGGAAGAGTGTAGCTAATTCAGGCATATGGCCTAGGGAAAAACTGAATGTTGGAGGGAATAGAATCTTGTGACTTCTTAGCTATCTTGCTAAAGATAATCCTGACTCACAATAGAGATTGGTGACTGTATCATGTCATCTATGCAGTAGCACTGATGTTCTTGGCACTGCTCATTATCATCATTTTACATCAGAATTTTATGAATTGGCTATGATGTTAACTCCCAACACTCATTTCATTTTTTTTATTGTCGGTAGTTATTTTTTAAATGCAAATAATATGTTATTATTTCCAATTACATGTAAAAAGTTTTCAACATTCATTTTTTATAAGATTTTGAGTTCCAAATTATTCTTCCTCCCTCTCTGCTCTCCCTTCTCCCCAAGATGGCAAGCAATTTGGTATAGGTTTTACATGTGCAATCATGTTAAACATATTTCCACATTAGTCATATTGTAAAAGAAGAAACAGAAAAGAAAAAAGTCATGAAAAAAACCCAAAGAAAGTGAAAATAGTATGCCTTGATCTGCATTCAGACTCCATCCATTCTTTCTCTGGATGTGGATAGCATTTTCATCATGAGTGTTTTGGAATTGTCTTGGATCACTGTATTGCTGAGAAGAGCTAAGTCTATCATCGTTGATCATTGCATGATGTTGCTGTTACTATGTGCAATGTTCTCCTAGTTCTACTCACTTCACTCAGCATCAGTTTACGTAAGTCTTTCTAGCCAACACCCACTTCCAATGTTACGTCCCAACTACCCCCAACACCTCACTTTTGACATGGAAGACACTCCTTCTGGAGGTTATTGAATTTTGTCATCTTTCAGTCTTTATTTTCTTTTATTTGTAGCATGCTCCTCTTCCAGTGTTGCTTGTGTCAGGCTTTTCAAATCTTTAAGGTCACAGCTGTTTGGTAGTAGCCTTAAGGCAATTTGAGTGGTAGAAGGTCCCTTAGGGGACTTGTGGGACCTTGTCACTAGTGGGTAGGATATAATAGGAGTGGAGTCTTTTTTATTTACCCTGGATTGCTTTCTCTTTAAAGAAGCAGGCCAATTGATAAATGGTCAAAGGACATGAACAGGCAGTTCTCAGATAAAGAAATTAAAGCCATCTATAGTCATATGAAAAAATGCTCTAAATCACTATTGATTAGAGAAATGCAAATCAAAACAACTCTGAGGTACCACAGCACACCTATCAGATTGGCTAACATGACAAAAGAGGAAAATGATAGATGCTATAGAAGATGCGGGAAAAGTGGAACACTAATGCATTGTTGGTGGAGTTATGACATGATCCAACATGATGTTGTTGGAGTTGGTGGAGAGCAATTTGGAACTACGCCCAAAGGGCTATAAAAATGTGCATAACCTTTGACCCAGCAATAGCACTTCTAAGGTTGTATCCCAAAGAGATCATACAAATGGAAAAAGGACCCACATGTACAAAAATATTTATAGCAGCTCTTTTTGTGATGGCAAAGAATTGGAAATCAATTGGAAATTGATGCTCATCAATTGGGGAATGGCTGAACAAGTTGTGGTATATGAATGTAATGGAATACTATTGTGCTCTAAGAAATGAAAGCAGACTTCAGAAAAACCTGGAAGGACTCGTATGGCCTGATGCTGAGTGAAGTGAGCAGAACCAGGAAAACATTGTACACAGTAACAGCCACATTGTACCATGACTGTTACTGATAGACTTAGCCCTTCTCAGCAATGCAAGGATCTAAGCCATCTCCAAGCAGGAGGCCATCCCTAGGACTTGATTGGTTTGAAGGACTGAAAATGAAAGTAAAATGGCATTGTAGAAATTAAGCCAGGGCTTTGTTACATGATCCTCATGTTTCTCATTCATCACGACCATGCAGACACAGAAACAATTGCCCACAACTTTTGAGGTGAGATTCCTGAACTTCAGGGGTAGATCTACTACAAAGGACTCAACCTCAGCAGACCCCACACTTTCTTGATTGTGGAGTCTGCTGAGGTTGAGTCCAGTGGTTTCTGTATCTGCATGGTCGTGATGAATGAGAAACATGAGGATCATGTAACAAAGCCCTGGCTTAATTTCTACAATGCCATTTTACTTTTATTTTCAGGATCCACAGTACCTATCTGTATGTGTCCCCATATATTGCTCCACTCCGAGGAGGAATTTGATAGGCTTTTTTCCTTTATGCTGTACAGTATTAGAGTTGAAATTAGTATAGACATCTTCTAATCCTCCACTCTTCATTGACATCTCATCAGTTGGTATACCTGAATATGCCAGATGACATCTGACCTTGTATCAAGGAGGTTATTTATTGCTATTCTGGCTGTCCCCCTTAGATTTTCTTGTCAGTATCATCATTATATCTAGCTTAGGGGTCTTCCAATATGTCAGGCCTATGATTACCTGTCCAAATCATGTCTCCCAGTGTTGATTTCCTGGGGGACATAGTTCACACCCAGGAAAAATGCCAATATGCAGCCTCTGGTATTTGTTTACCACATAGGGTATTTTTTAAGATTTCAAAAAACAGCAGATATGATTTTAATTTAATTTCAAACAAAGGAAACAATATCTACAGAATAAGGTAACCAAAGTAAAAAAATCTGCGAATTGAAAAGCAGGTAAGATTAAAGAGTAGCAAAAGAAAAAAATAGGAAGAAGTAGAATTTATAACTCTGGTATTGAGGGACAAGACTAACACAACATCTTCCATTATAGGCTAACTGGTTTGTGTGTTAGGTTACCAAGTAATAGCTGAAAATAGTCCTATAGTATAACCATATAGGGTATTGCTTCAGCCTTACTTACAGATGAAATGGCATTTTTAGGTTTTATTGTGACATTCAGTTTCTCCACAGGACTGTCTCTTTGATTAGAAAGACTCCCATGTCTTTAAGATCATCAGAAAGTTATCAATTATACATGCATACACATAACACACACACACACACACACACACACAGTCGAAATTCTCAGGGAGACTAGAAAATCTTCCTGAGTTTTCTCACCTGTGTTAATTGTGGTCTTAATTGTATACTCTCCCCAGTGTTTCATTTTTCTTCCTAATATATCTTCATTCTTAAGAACTGGATCTATTTCTAATATTAGGAGACTATGCTTTTCAACTTTAAAAACAAAATAGTACCACTCTACTGCATTAGTTTCCATTTTTTTCTAGAAATTTTCCTATATGTCTTACATTAGTACATAGATATTAATGCAAACAATAAATGTGCAATATCATAGCAAAATGTTTTGTGGCACATGGTACTTAAACAACACAACAGACATGAATTCAAATTACGAAAACAGTACCAATAACTTTTTCATGTATCATAACATAGCAATTAATTATGCCAAATCCAACGGTCTTTAGACACTGATGATCACTCTCTCCTCCTTGATACTTTCTTCTAAATTTTTGGGACACCTTTTCTCTCGGTTCTCCTATTGTTCCTTATTCTCCTTTGCTGGATCCTTATCCAGATCATATCCTTATATCCTTCAACTACAGGTATCCCAAAGAGTTCTTTCTCTTCTTTTTACTTCACTTGGTGATCTCATCAGCTTCCATTACAATCTTTTTTTTGTGTGTGACTTGCCCAGGGTCACACAGCTAGTAAGTGTCAAGTATTTGGTCTGAGGCTGGATTTGAACTCAGGTCCTCCTGACTTCAGGGCCGGTGCTCTATCCACTGAGCCACCTCCCTTTACAATTCCCATTACAATCTTTATGCTGATGATTCTCAAATCTATCTATACTGCTTTAATCTCTCTGCCGACCTTTAACCTTGCATCTCCAATTGCTTTTCAGACATCTCATACACGTCAATGTCCAGTAGACATTGTAAATTCAACATGTTCAAAATGGAACTCATCTTTCCCCTCTCCCCCTTCTACTTTTCCTATTATTGTAGAGGGTAATACCATCCTCCTAGTCCCTCAGGCTCACAAACTAGGGGTTATCCTTACTCCTATTTCTCACTGCCTCTCATCTAATCTGTTGCCAAGGTCTGTTGATTTCACCTTTGTACCTTCTCTTCTCTGATACTGCCTCCACTCTGGCATAGGCCCTTACTAACCTACCCCCCTATTTGGTAAACTCCAGTACTATCACCTTCAGATCAAATACAAAATCCATTTTGTGTTCAAAGCCCTTCATAACTCAGTGCACCTCTCACTCTCTGTCCAGTCTTCTTACACCTTACTTCTCTTGAAGTGACTCTTTGAACTAGTGACATTGGCCTCCTTATTATTTCTTGAATAAGACATGCCACGGAGCCAATAAGACAGCTCCAGGTTGGCTATCTTCAAAGTCTGGAATTCTCTCCCTCATTTCTACCTATGGGCTTCTCTGGTTTCCTTCCCATTTTTAATCTATAGGAAGCCTTTTCCAATACTCCCTAATCATAGAGCCTTCTCTCTTTTATTTCCTGTCTATTCTCTTCATAGCTTGTTTCTAGGTATGTTTGGTTGTTGTCTCTCTAAATAAATTATAGCTCCTCAGCATGTCTCTGATATCCAGCTTGCCTCTCTAGTGATTTCTGAGATTTTTTCCTTGGGAGAGCCTCTCTTGCTTTTGAGATGAGATGACCTCATCCGACTCCCAGAAAAGGGCTCATTCAGTCTTGCATATTTCCTAGCATTTCTAATCTGTTTAAAAATCTCCAATTTATGTATGTTGTTTGCTTGGAGATACATGGGTTTAATAACTATTCCACATTTGTGATGGTCTTTAGTGTAATCAGTGTTTGGTGGGAAAGGTGCAAGTTGATGTGTGTAAGCTTGGGGGTACTCTCTCCCCTTAAGCTAAGGGTTAGGAACCAAAGCAGTTTTGGTTTTAAACCTGACTCATACCCCTAGGCCAGAAATATTTAAGATGGCAGGTAGATATGTCTTTTCTAATGCACCTTTCAGAGACAGTTGAGCCAGATCCCAGAGATACCTGGGATCTCCATGCTACCCCTGTACATGAACTGCATTCTAGACAACCCTCGACATACTTTTCATTATTTTGGTTATTGTGTAAATTATTCTCCCAGTTCTATATCCTTTGTTTTGCATCTGTTCATACAGATGTATGGTCAATTTAGGTATAGGCAAAGAACTTAGTCTTAGTGAGGAACTGGGATACTTTTTGTGTTATCAGGGAAGGAGATTAGGTGATGATGCTGAATTTTGAGGAATGGAGGATACGGGGCTATGAGAACTCATGTTGGATGGCTTCAAACCAAAATACCAAGAATAATGAGATTTTTGGCTAATATACAGAACCATTATTAGAACAAAATGTAAAACTCACTTCTCATTTTCTCAAAGGATTTTTTTTAAAAAAAAGTGCAGTAAAATACCTTCCTTCTTCTAGAGGAAGCTAATGTGGGGACATTTTTGAAGAAACTGATTGGACTTTATGGATATTTGAAAACTGTCAGTAATGAATAGGCAATGGCAGAATCCAAAGAGACGTGACTTTTTAATGATTTTATAGTTGGAAGGGTGACTCAGATTCTAAAGCATTATGTCAGGTAGTCATTTATTTATATAATTAACTTATTTGTGTTTTATATAAGTAGAATACATAGTAAATTCTATTCCCCTTCCCCAAAATCCTGATATTCATTTCTTTTTCTTTTTTCATTCATTCTTTAAAAAAAATTATTTTGGGAACTTTAGTAAAGAACATATTTATGTTCTTTAAAATTATAAATTTTTTATAAAATTTCTTTAAATTTTAAATTTATAAATGTTCTTTATAAATACTATTAAGTCCCTGACTTTCTTTAATTTTTAGGAAGCTTTTGTTAATATTAGATTTTGATGGGGCAGCTAGGTGGCGCAGTGGATAGAGTTCTAGCCTTGGAGTCAAGAGGACCTGAGTTCAAATCCGGCCCCAGACACATAACACTTACTAGCTGTGTGACCCTGGGCAAGTCACTTAACACCATTGCCTAGCCAAAAAAAAAAAAAAAATTAGATTTTGAGAAGTGCTCAAGTTGACATGTGAAATGTGAAGAAAGCTCTAACTTTTTAATAGCTTTTTAAATGCATTTTCTTCAGCTCTTTAATGCACGTCTGCAGTAGCATCATGACAATATTTGGCAACTTAGTTTTATTCTTATTACTGAATGCAACTGTTTAGGTTGCATTTAGGTATGGTTTTAGAAGGGTAATAGTTTTAGAAGCAAAATTGGATTTTTATTCCTCTATTAAAATAAATTTAGATCCAATTTCCTCACCAAAAAAAAAAAATTAATAAATTTAGAAACACTTTTAAATTTTTTTTTTTGCTCCCATGAAAGTAACTTTGTAATCCTGGTTTTAAAGTACAAAACAGGTTAGTTTTATATTAAAAATTCCAAGAGTAATTTTAACACCAATTAAACTGTGCTTTAAGATTTTCATATTTCGGTGATATGTACATAATAAATCAATTTCAGTCACTAAGTTCTTCCTCATCACTGAAATGTGCACTTTTCTTTATCGTTGGGCGTTTTGAATCATCTGATGTTGAGGGTTCCCTTGCACTGGGCTTCCATCTTTGTTGGTCTTCTTCAATTTTAGCTTGCTATATAATGGATTTAAGAAAAAAGTTTAGATATTATTTCTTTTATACTGAGAATAACTCAAAGTTATAATTGTATTTTTATTATACAAAATCATTTTTGCTTATTTTTTAATGAAAGTCAGTGTAGTACAATGGATAATGCAGTGGAGAAAGAGTCATGACACTTGGGTTGTAATCCTACCTTCAACACTAATAAGATGTGTATAATCACAGGCAAGACATTGAATCTTTCAAAACCTGTTTCCTCATCTGTATAATGGGAATAACAATACTTGTACTACCAACTTCATAAGACTATTGTGAGGAAATCGCTTTGCAAACTCTTAAGCATTATATAAATGCCAAATGTCAGTACTGGTCAAATGAATGGAAAAAAGAATTTGACTTATGCTTTTTACATTAAATAACCCAAGCTACAGTGTCATAAAAATAATTTTTACTCAAATAAGGAAATTATATCCACTATTTTCAAAGGTATTTCTTTTGTACTCACCATGGATGAGTATACAACTTTTCTACCTTTTTTTGGTGGAGTTCTTTCAGGAAACAATGATGTGGGTAAATGAAGATTTTTCTTCTGTCATATAGTAATTAAAATCAGTTTCACTTTTTGCCTCTGTAGTAGAAGTAGAGGCAAGACTATGAAAAACACTGTGGGACACTGGTCTAGAAGAACACTGGAAATGCTACTCTAACACATTATACCCATTTGTCTTGACAGAAAATTTTTTTTCTCCCAGTTTATGTGGAAGAGTGGAAAGGTGGAGAGACAAGTGGTGATACAGAGAAGTAGGGCTCCTGTGGCTCTTGCATGCCTACATAAGTGGTTTCTGGCAGTATGCAAAATGTATTGAGTTGCTAACTGCAGGAAGATGCAAACTTATACTAACCTGGAAAGCTTGGCTGAGGCTATCAAGAGCAGGGTCTTCTTCATCTTCACTTTCTTCCACTTCTTCACTGAAACACACACATATACATACACATGCATAGATGTGTGTCCATATTATATATATGTCATACATATGTATATGTATTATATATACACAACTCTCTCTCTATATGTACATTTCTATATTTTTCACTCAAATCAGAACATACATGACCTATAGTAGGTACACATTAGGCAATGTAATATCTTATTCTCAGAGAAGAATGATATACACACATTTCTTCTTCCAGTTCAATAATTTTCTTTCTTTTTTTCTTTTCTTTCTTTTTTGGTGGTTCACGTTCTCCAAGCACATTTTTAGGACAAGCATAACTTAGGTGACCTGTTTCCTTTGTTATATTTTATTATTTGAGGGGAAAAAAAAGACATTAAAAAGTATTGTGTTGGTGAGCAGGAATTTTTTTTTTGTGGTTAAGAACAATGTGTTGTTGGAATTAAAAAAAAATACAGAAGCCGTGTCAGAACAAGCACAAGATTACTATGACACTGGTAACATTCCTTATCTCTTCATTAAAAAAGCAAAACAAAACAGAAACCAAAAACTAGAATGACAGAGCTTATATTTTTTTTTTTGGTATTATATGAAATTTTTCTACAAATCAAAGATTTTTCAAGTTGGAATAGACCTCAGAAACCATTAGTCTAATCCAAAGAAGAGGGAAAAAAGGAATCCCTACTATGATATCCTTGAAGACCTCTAATGAAGCAGAACCTCACAGCTAAGGGAGCCCATGCTATTTCTAGATAGCTCTGTTAGGAAGTTTTTCCAAAAGCCTTTAATTTGCTTCTTTGCAACTTCTACCCATTGCCCTTAGTTCTGCCCTCTGAGACCAAACAGAAAAAATTCAAATACTTAAACATAGCTATCACATCTCCTTTGAGTTTTCTCTTCTACTGGCTTAGCATCCTTATTTCCTTAAACTGAAGTCCATATGGCATGGCCTCAAGGACTTTCAACATCTTGGTAGCCTTCCTCTAGTTACTTTTCAGCTTATTAATATCAATCATTATTAAATTATTGTGCCCAAAATATACAATACTCCAGATGTGGACTGATTAGGGATGAGTATAGGAAAACTATCATCTCCTTATTCTGTGATGCTATGCCCTTTTAATATTACAGCCCAAAATTTAATTGGCTTCTTTTGGCTACCACATTATATAGTAACTCAAATCAAGCTTATAGTTTACTAATTGTCAGATCTTTCTCAGAACAATTGCTGTCCAACTATGCCTTCTCCATCTTTTATTTGTTAAGTTGACTTTTCGAACCCAAGGGTAAGCAAGACTTTACATTTATTTTTGCTGAATTTCATATCATTAGATTAAGCCCAAAGCTCTAGCTAGTCAAGATCTTTTTGGACCCTGACTCTGTCAAAGAGCGTGTTAGCTGTCTTCAGCTTTGTGTCTTCCACAGATGACTATACTATCTGCGTCTTTACCTGAAACACTGATAAAATTTTTTTAAAAAAATTTAAATGTTAAAAAGAACAGAGCCAAGAACAGATCCCTGGAGCACTTCACTGGAGACCAAGTCGATATTGAATAATCATTCAATATATCATTCAATCATTCAATAGTCATTAATAACTATTCTTTGATTCCAACCATTCAAACAATGGTAAATTTATATAAATGTGTTATTGCCTAGTCCACACTCTCCAGCTTTTCAACAGGAATAGTATAAAATATCTTATCAAATGCTCTGCTAAAATCTAAAGTATGTATACAAAATTTCCTTGATCTACAATTTGAATAAGACTGTTAAATAATTACTTTATATATTATTTTACAAGTTTTACTTAAAGACTAAAAAAAAGTCTGTCTCAAAAATAACTTAAATTTCAAGATTCAGAGACTGAAATGCTCCAATAGATCTGCGATCTCATTATCTGGTTAAAACATGAAGGGAATGAGGCCTTAACGGCCCATTAAACTATGAACTCCTTGAGAGTAGGGACTGCTTCTTTGTCTCCCTGCTTACTATAGTGCCTGGCATATACCAGTTACTTGAATTCTTTTTAACAAGCTTGTTTGATGTCTTATGAACCCATATGAAATTTTGTTCTGTGGTCACAATATACTTAATTTCATGAAACTGCTTTGCAAATGTTTAGAGTTGGTTACAATGAGAACTAGGAAAGGGAACATGTATGACTTGGAAAAAGAATCAGTATTAGAAAGGCAAAGCATATATCCTAGCTACAGAAGGTAGTTTGAGACAGTACAATTTAATTTTATGCTGCATTTTGGAGGATTCTTAGTACATGAAGTATAATGATACAGCCACTAAAAACATATCCTTATTAGATAAAATATTCTGCAATTTTCAAATTTTTTCTTCCATAAAGTCCTACTCCTATGCCTCTATGTGGAACAGAGGTGACCTAACTGGTCAGAGATTATAAGCACCAGCAGCTTCTACCATGCTAGAAACGTTTCAAGTATGATCTGAGAAAGAGATTGTGTCTTCAGTTTGAGGATTAAGCTAGAGAAATCAGTAGCGTGGCCACTTGAAGATGGAAACTCATGAAAAAAAAAAAGAAAGAAAGAAAGAAAAATAAACCCGTATGGTCCCAGTCCTTCTGCTTCTGCAGAGGCAATGGCAAAGTGCTAAAAGAAGGCACTGAGGCACTTAACAGCTTTAAAGCTATTAAGACCATCAAACAAATTTTAATTTGGCTTTTGGTATCCTTGTTTAAAGGTCAATGCATGGACAGACTACTGAAGGAACTGAGTTATATCAGTTTTAATGTTCTTGCTATAAATCAAATCAGAAGAAACAGAGAAGCACATAAATTGGTAGACAGGCATAGAGTCTAAGAAGAACTTGATAAAACTCTAAATGAAATGAACATATTCTTTGATATTGGGTGACCTCAATTTAAAAATAGTAATAGATAAAAATGGTAAGAAAAAGAAATGAGAGAGGACAAAGACTTGTAAACAATATAGAAAACTCACATCTATATACTTTTCTCAAGAAAAGGATAGGAAGGTTTTAGTCATGGCAAACACTGAATAATATCACCAAAAATAAAAAGCTTACATGCTAATAGGCAGGAAATTGACTCAGTACAATCAGACTGTTAATGTTAAAAGTAAAGATCAAAATTAGTACAAAGTTAGATAAAAGAACAAAAATCAGAAGAATATATGGCATATATATGTGTACATATATGGCAACTCAATCCTGATAAGTCAAACAACTTATTGATAGTTTAAAATATGGGCACTGAATGAAAAAAGAATACACAGATGGATTATAATACTTTTATTTATTTACAATTAACTAAATTTTAGTTTTCAACATTCACTTCCATAAGATTTTGAGTAATATTTTTATAAAGTTTAACTGGTAGAAATCAATTGCCAAAATAAGAAAACCTTTAAAAGTCTAAAAAATTGCCTCAATCAGCAAACACAACTTGATCACCAAAGACATTATGAATAGAAACACCTCATAAAACAGGAAAACAGTGGAGGGAAAAAACAATTTAGAGAAAGTTTGCCAAGAGATCCAGCAAAGCAGATTCACCTCAAAGACAAAATGGAAGGATAACAAAGAGAAGGAAAATGGAAAAAAACAGCAAAGATTTTTATAAAAATTTTTTCACCATCAAGGATAGTGAAGCTACCAAGCTTAGATTCTAAGATCACAATGATGGATATGCTTATAGAAGTATTACATCAAGGTGAACAAATATGGAAAAAGAAGTTGGATTAGAACAAGTATGTATTGTAGACATGATAGGGACCACATAATGGTGAGGTTGAGAGACTAATTCACAAGATATCTGAAGGAGAATAAAATACCAACGATATGGAAAAATCTCAGACCTAATTAATAAAATTTATAAAAAGGAGATGGAGAAATCCACAACTACCAACCTATAATTCTATCTTTGCATCTACATAAAATTTTTATGAGAATCATTTATACACATACTGAAAGCATTCTTGAAAAGGATATGCTTAGGGATTAGGAAGACTTTTGCAAGCAATATTACACAATAGACCACTATTTACCATCACACAACTGACTGAAAAATATAAAGAATACAAGATTCTTCTCTGTCTTGTTCAGTGACAAAAAAAAAAAAAAGCACACTTGATTTAGCAGAGCACAATACTACTGGTATCTCCTATCCACACATCTAAATTATTCAAAAGGCCAATAAGATAGAGTGTTGGGCCTGGAGTCCAGAAAACTCATCTTCATGAGCTCAAATCTGGCTTCAGACACTTACTTGCTGTGTGACCCTAAGCAAGTCACAACCCTGTTTACCTCGGTTTCCTCATCTGTAAAATGAACTGGAGAAGAAAATGGCAAGCCATTCCAGTATTTTTACCAAGAAAACCCCAAATGGGTCATGAAGTGTTAGACACAACTGAAAATGAGTGAAGAACAAATTATTCAAAATTTCTTGGGCCATGACATTGGTTGACAACTCTCCTTCACAAAATATCAAGGGAGGCAAGGAACAGGTGGCGTAGTGGATAGAACTCCAACCTTGGAGTCAGGAGGACCTGAGTTCAAATCTGACCTCAGACACTTGACACTTACTAGCTGTGTGACCCTGGGCAAGTCACTTAACCCTGACTACCTCACCAAAAAACAAGCAAACAAAAAAATACAATAGGGGCAGGATACGTAAATTTTCCAGTGTTGTGTTTTTATTTGTTTTTTTTTTTAATGTGAAGGTCATGACAAAATTCTGAGAAACACCTAAATCATCTTGTAAAGAGGCACATTAAAGTAGCTATTATCACTGTGTACTTTCCAGATACTCCTGTGGTCTGTTAAGAGCTTGAAATAGATTATATGTTGTAGGTACATGTGCTATGATTTTGTATTTCTGAGTACTGACATCTGGTTACTACTACCAGCTGAGAAAAATTAAGTTAAGCAGAACAGAAAAAGTTCTGCACATTCAAATCATATGCATGACTATAAAAAACTATATAAAAAAAGCATTTCCTAAATCTATAAATTTCATAAATATAAAAGCAATCTATTAACTGGGAGACTTCATTGATAGTTGCTTGTGATTGTCATCAGGAAAACTGATGTTCAGAAAACAATCATGAAGCACTGATCCCTATGTTTCTACTGAATTGGAGAGATATGGTTATGTTTCATAACATTTTAATAGTAATATAATTTATTAACACTTCTGCTGTTGTCAACAAGTACTAAGCATAATTTATTAACATCTCTGTACCAATAAAATACAAGTCCTGTACCTCCACAAATGCCTGCTGAACACATCTGCTTGAAAGTTAGACCCTTGTTTTAAACTTGACATTATCTAAAATGAATTTAGCAGGGTGGCTAGGTGGCGCAGTAGACAGAATTCCAGACTTGGAATCAGGAAGACCTGCGTTCAAATCTGACCTCAGACACTTGACACTTACTAGCTGTGTGACCCTGGGCAAGTCACTTAACCCCAACTGCCTCAACAAAAAAAGAAATAAAATGAATTTAGTACCACTTGCCCCAAATTGTAACATTTTTCAGTTAATTGTAAGAAGGCAAAAACGTGGTCCATTGCTGAATACGGCTTGTGAATGCTGTTAGTTCCTCACTAATACCCTCATTAAGGATGGATGCCCTTGATTCATGTATAAATGACTGTCATAAAGATTTTTTATATATGAGAAGGTAGGCATAAATGTTTAGTGTTCTCTCTCTCTATGGTATTAATAAGGTTTGAGTTTTTTCCCATGCTTTTGGTTATCTTCCCCACCTTCAGGTACCTTGTCCCTCAATGTTATCACAATTTTGTTGCCTTTAGCATGTATCTCTTCTATATAGATCACATTCAATCTGGTTATTTCTCCCCTCTTTGTTCTCTTTATTGCCATTTCAATCTCCTCTATAAATGCATTCAGAGTGATTTTTTAGGGTTCACTATGTCCATTATTCTTGATGGAGCAAATTAGTTTGTCATAAAGCTTTAACAGATCTTTCCAATTTTTCTTGAGTCTTCTTCTCATTCCCTCCTCCCCCCAAGAGGAAACAGAAAAATGTTGGTTTATGACTGAGCCAAATGTTTCTATGAATTTTCTTTATTTCCTCTTCATCCACTGCAAAATCTCTCTCTTTTTTTTTTGGTGAGGCAACTGGGGTTAAGTGAGAAATCTCTTTTCTAAAAGAGCTTATAAGTTTCTGAGAAGAAATATGAACCTAGGTCTTTTTTTTAATTCAACAAATATTAATTAAATATTTGCTTTGTGCAAGGCATTGTGTCTGGGTTGGTCCTGCCCTTTGGCGCAGGCCTAAAGGACCCCGAGTATCTCCCTGAAGCAAACAGGTTCTGAACCATCCTTACATTCCCCAACTTTTTGCTGCTGGAATAAACCTCGTCAAGAATTCAATTCAATTCAATAAAAATGTATTAAGTACCTACTATGTGTAAAACCCTGTGTTAGGTACCAGAGATATAAAAACAAAAACCCAATAGTCCTTGCCCTCAAGAAGCTCACATTCCAGTATAAAGTTAGAAGTGGAAGAAAAATATGAAGAGTCCTGCTTCTATCACTTTAATTAATGGGTAAGCCATTTAAGTTTGTAAAGCCTCAGTTTCTTATTTCACAAAATAGAGAGAATAATGTTCTACCTACCTCACAAAGTTCTTTTAAAGCTAAGATTTAATAATTTACGTAAAATGCCTTTTAAGTTATGTGATCCTGATTGTGATTCCTTGGAACCTGTTTCTTTTCTTCTATTTGCACTATTACCCTTTTGACCTACAAGCTCTGAATTTTGGCTAAGATATTACTGCTTGCTTTCACTGGGGTTTCTTTCAGGAGGTGACTAACATGTTGATTCTATTTTTACTTTATTTTCTGGTTCCAATGCATCTAAGCAATTTAGTTTTGTGATTTCCTGAAACATAGCATGCAGGTTTTTAATTCAGTCATATTTGGTCTGGTGATTTTAAATTTGTTTCTCTTCAACCTGTTTTCTAGATGTCTGGAAGTCAGTCTCTGATGATTTCTCCTACTTGCTCCAGGAAGCTTATTATTTGGATAACCTCATCATCATGAAAGATCTCATCAGCCTTGGTATTTTACTTTCTCATGACCTTCTACCTCTCTGATTGGAGGGTGGGGTCATAAATTCCACCTCTAAGGAGAGCTATCAGCTCAGACATCTCATTTCCCACCTGGCTGCACTACCTTGGGTCTTTCCTAACTGACTTCTTCACCATACCCTTAAATTAGGTACCTCTCCCCTACCCCCAAGTTTTCAGCATCATTTTGTATTTTGTTTTCCTCTATTAGATTATAAGCTACTTGAGGGCAGCCCTGTTTCCCCCCTGTGGTCCTAAAAGGACCTGACCATCTTAGGCTTTATGGAAGGACTTGATCTGAGGTGCTCTGCCCCAACCCCCAACCCTTGGCCATTCAGGTACTCAGTGGCACTGTTTCCTGCTGTGGTTTCATCCTTTATGGTAAAGAGAATTTCTCTTATCTATTTGTTGGTTCCCCCTTTTAATTTCATTCTTACATGCCATTAGAATGACTTTGCTTAGTTGAATCTCTTGCCATGTTTTTAATGAACTGATTTTACCTTTTGCTTCTCTGTCTTTTGAGGGGATGCGGCTTGTAACTTTTTCCATAATCCTTCTGTCTAAGATTTCAGAAACAAATTTTTATTCTAAACCAGTGTTGCCTTTAGCTGCCATATCTCAGCTTGGCATGTTCACTGAAATATTGTAACTAAGATTTTATAGGCTTTTTTTGGACCTGTTTATTAAGACAATTGACTTATACCTGTCATATTTTTATGTGAAATTATAATTAGTATTGATATTCTTTCCTTTGTCTATTTCCTATTTTGGGGGTATGTAATAAGCATGGTTATATAGGTCAAGTTAGAATTGTTTTAATTGCATACCATATCTTTTTCTGGTTTTTATTATTTTTTCTGGCTTTGCACTAATTTTGATCTTTGCTTTAACAAGGTAAGGTGATAGCCTGATACCGAGAGATCTAATTCAGGAATGAATCCCACATCAGGGATAATCATTTATTGGTTGTTAGAATACAATCTATTTTATTCTTAGTAATGGCATTCAGTGTTTGCCATGACCAGAGTCTTCTGATTCTTTCTTTGACACTTCACAATGTGAAATTTTTGGATGATCTACAAGTTTTTGGCCTCTCTCATTCCTTATTCCTAACCCATGTTTTCCAATATTTTTTTCCAAAATCTTCATTTATTTCCACTTTGTACTGAAGTCATATTCATGACATTTTGAGAATTACTGAGTTATGAGAATTTCTCTTCAGCCTCTGCAACATTTATCGGTATATAACCTGCAAATGCTTTGATCAACTGCTTTGGAATATAAATTTGGATTTATGTTAGAAAAGTAACTAAACTGTTCACTTTCTTTTTATTTTTAATTTTTTCAATGATTTTTTTATTAATTTATTTTTAGTTTTCAACAATCACTTCCATAAGCCTTTGAGTTTTAAATTTTCTCCCCTTCCCTCATTACCTCCCTCCCCAAGACAGCATGCAATCTGCTATAGGCTCTACATATACATTTCTATTAAACATATTTTCACATCAGTCATGTTGTAAAGAAGAATTAGAACCAATAGGAGGAACTACAAGAAAGAGGAAAAAAAACAAAACAGAAGAAAAAAAAAGAGCAAATAGTGTGCTTCTATCTGCATTCAAACTCCATAGTTCTTTCTCTGGATGTGGATAGCATTTTCCATCATGAGACTTTTAGAGATGTCTTAGATCCTTGCATTGCTGAGAAGAGCTAAGTCCACTGAAGTAGACAACATGGTTGTCTCCTGGTTCTGCTCACTTCACTCAGCATCAGTCCATACAAGTCTTTCCAGGTTTTTTTCTTTTTTTAATTTTTAGGCAATTGGGGTTAAGTGACTTGCCCAGGGTCACACAGCTAGTAAGTGCCAAGTGCTTGGTCTGAGGTCGGATTTGAACTCAGGTCCTCCTGACTTCAGGGTCGGTGCTCTATCCACTGAGCCACATAGCTGCCCCAATAATGACTTCAAACTTTTTTTTCTTTTTGCTTTTTTGGTGAGGCAGTCTGGGTTAAGTGACTTGCCCTAGGTCACACAGCTAGTAAGTGTCAATTGTCTGAGGTCACATTTGAACTCAGGTCTTCCTGACTCCAAGGCTGGAGCTCTATCCACTGTGCCACCTAGCTGCCCCTCCAGGTTTTTCTGAAGTCAGCCTGCTCATCATTTCTTATAATACAATAGTGTTCCATTACATTCATATGCCACATATGTTCAGCCACTCCCCAATTGATGGACATTCCCTCAATTTCCAATTCTTTGCCACCACAGAAAGAGCTGCTATAAATATGTTTGTACATGTGGGTTCTTTTCTCATTTTTATGATCTCTTTGGGATACAGCCCTAGAAGTGTATTGCTGGGTCAAATGGTATGTACATTTTTATAGCCCTTTGGGCATAGTTACAAATTGCTCTCCAAAATGGTTGCATCTAAACTGTTCACTTTCAATCAGTTAATCAACAAGCATTTATTAAGTACCTACTATTTATCAGGAACTATGCTAAGTGCTGGGGATACAAATTCAAAAATTGTCACTACCCTCAAGATGCTTATATTCTGCTGAAGGGAAAAATGTATATATATAAGTATATACAAAGCAATTATAAAATAATTGGGAGGGGCACTAGCATGTAGGTAGTATTCAAGCTGAGTTTTGAAGGATACTAGGGATTCTAAGAGTTAGAGGTAAGGAGTACATTCCATGCAAAGAGAACAGCCAGGACAAATGCACACGTGTGAAGAACAGTAAACAGGTCAATTTGGCTAAACTAAAGTATTTGTGAAAGGGTGTAATATGTAATAAGGCTGGAGATGTAGGCTTGGACAAGTTGTGAAGAGCTTTAAAAGACAAATCAAAGAGTTTATATTTGATCCTAATTACCTAATGGTAATGGGGAGCTACTGGGGAGTGACATAGTCAGACTATTCAGAAACTCACTTTGGCCTCTTCGTGGAGAATAGAATTGAGAAGAGAAAGACTAATTAGGAGGTTATTTATTACATTAATCCAAGAAAGAGCTAATGGGGGCCTAACGTAGGGCAGGAACTATGTGAGTGGAGAGAAGTGGACAGATTTGAAAGATTCTGTAGAATCAGAATGAATATGGCTTAAAAATGTGTTGGTTGAGAAAGAGTGAAGAGTTGAGAATGACACTAATGTTTTGAACCTGGGTGACAAGAAGGATGGTAGTCGACAGATATAGGGAAGTTCAGAAAACAGGTTTAAGGGGGAAGATAATGAGTTGTTTTGGACATGTAGAGTTTTTTGTTGGGTTTTTTTTTGGGGGGGTGGGATGAGGCAATTGGGGTTAAGTGACTTGCCCAGGGTCACAAAGTTTCAAGTGTCTGAGGCCAGATTTGAAAGACATGTGGAGTTTTGAGATGCCCACAGGTCATCCAATTTTAAATGGCCAAAAGGCATTTCCTGATGGAGACTGAACTCAGGAGAAAGACTAGGGCTGGATATACAGATCTGAGAATAATCTGTATAAAGCAACTAATGAAGCCACCAAATGATAAAGTGTAGAGACAGAAGAAAGCCTTGGAGTATATCCAGAGTTAGGGGGTATAACCAATATGAGGGGGTGAGGAATAGAGAGGTAAAAGGGGAAGATCATTCATCTAGAAAAGACAGAAGGAGATGAGACCAATGATACATGAAGAAGGGTGGGCCTTGGTGAGAAGAAAGGTTATTTCCTCATCAGTGACTAGTGTAAAGTAGGAAAGAATAGGGAACGAGTCCAATGGGTTCTGAGATGTAGAAAAAGGAAAAGAGAGCCCACCTTCTGACCTTTTACTATATATGTACCCCAAAGAGTTCACAGAATCAAAGAATTTTAAACTTAAAAGGGACCTTCAGCCACTATTTAGTTAAACCTATACTTGAAAAAGAATCACCACTACAACACATCTGACAAGAAGGGTCAGCTTTTGTCTAAAGGCTTATAGTAAGTAGGAAGAACTAACTTCTACTCCACTTCTGGATAGCTCTAATTATTTAGAAATTTTTCTTTTATTAAAGCCTAAACTGGCCCCTTGCAACTTCTACCCAAAGAAAGAGGGAAGAGTTCCATAAAGCAGCACTTTCTGTGGTAGAAAAAAAGCTAAATTAAACCAAGGATATGGACATAAATTAGGTAATGGCTGAACAAACTATGGAGATCTATGAGTACAATTAAACATTATCATACCAAACATTTTTTTAATCATGGACTCCTATTAATAATGAATCAGTAATGAATCACTGAAGGAATTCAGAGGAACGTAGTAAGAATGTGGTAACAGTGAAAAGAGTATTGGATTTGGAGTTAGAATACCTGATTTTGAGTCTTTGCTATGTTGATTACTTACTGTTTAACATTGGGCAAGTCATTTAACCTCTCTGGGACTCAGTTTACTCATCTGTAAAATGAGAAGGATTAGATGATATCTAAGTCTCTTCCAGCTCTAAATCTATGATCCTATATATGGTACTTGTATAAAATGATACTGAGTGAAATAAGTACAGCCAAAATAAAAATACAAAGTCTATATTAATGCTAACAAAAACAACACTAAAAAATGCTGATTCAGATTAACTTCAATGACCATTTTGGTCTTAGAGAAAGATGATGAAGATTCAATAAAACTAATTACAGAATATATAATCACCCTCTAGGAATCAAAATATCTGATTAACCAGAACTCCTAACATTCTCTGATCATGTCAGGTAACAACTTATTATAGTCAGACATTGGGTATAGAGATCTTCTGTTGAGAAGTTATCAGTGCATACTGGCTATTGTTCTGCAACTTATAATCTTAGAAGGTGGTGTGGAAGTAATGAGAAGGTAAGTAACTTTCCTAGCCAATATGTTTCAAAAGTGAAACTTGAACATGAGGTTTCCTCACTTCCAAGTTCAGTTTTTTATCTACTACACTATGCTGAATTCTTTATAGCACTGAGGTGTTAAACAGAAATGAAACCACATTAAAACAACAACAATAAAAACCAGTTTAAGAAACTTTAAAGTTAAAATGGATACTTACTTTACAACTTTTCAATATTTGGAAAATATCTGCAATAGAGACCATAAAGGGAGACTATTCATTCTAACAACCTACACGTGTGTAAATATTCCAGTCACCACAAATTATAAACTGACGAAATTCTTCTTTAATGAAAGTCATAAAAAGTTCTACAATCCAGTTCTAAAATTAAGGTTTAAGACAAAGAATGTAAGGTAAATGATTTTTTATCACCTATGGGTACAACACACCTTTCCAGTTTCATTAGTTGGTTTATTCAATGTATCTAGTGAGTATGTGGGAATATAATGGTGCCCATTCAATCAAGGCTACTGGTACTATACTAGTACCTCCATAAAGGCAATGCCCCTAAACTCTTTTCTTTCCCCACCCTACAGTAGTGCTCTGTACACAGCAGGCACTGAAAAGTTTGGTAAATTGTCATTGGTATTGATGTTAATGTAAAACAATTCTACCTCCATTTACTAATGTGAAAAAAATACCAGTTTCAAAGCCTGGGGAGAAGTCACAAGTAGGTATCCAATTGTTTGGACCAATGGTGTAAAACTCAAATAGAAACCAATCTCTGCTGCCACATTTTGACTTAGAAAACCACAAATTAATATTATCTACATTGTATTGTATTTTTATTTTATCAAGTGTTTACCAATTATTTGTATTTTAAAAATAAATTTCTTTTACATGTATTTATAATTTGCTCCTCACACTGAACAAAAACATTTTAAAAAAATTTCTTTTAAACCCTTTTCATTAACCTGCAAACAAATTTAACTAGTCCAGCAAGACAAGTTTCTACATTCTAATTACATTTTAATCTGATTTGGTGACACGTCTGGTCTACACAATGTTTTGTTATTTTAGAAAAAAAAACAAACAAACCCACTGTAGGATGGGCTGCTAAATTAGTAGAGGAGATGGGAGAAAGTTGCAGAATACTAGGTACCCACTTCTAGGTCATATAGCATAATTAATTAGTGTTACCTATAGGCACTGTATAACAGAAATAAAGTTGTCTGAGATATCTTCCTGATGCCCTATCTCTGAAGAATGGACACTTTAATATTTGCAGATTTTCACATATATGTAAACACACACATATTTCAGATTTAACAGACTTGCATTTAAGTAATAAATAAGCAATTCTGCCAGGATACACTCTGTTCATTTAGGACCCCAATATAGTTTGTACAGACTTTGATAAAGGTATTTATAAACAAATTTGCTTACCCTGTATAAAGTCATTGTTTGTCAAAGAAAAAGGCAAGTTGGATACATATACAGTGCTTTTACTTGGTGCTAATCCACCACTCATTTCTGTATCAAGAAGGGGAAAGAAAGATATAATCAGTTCAAATATAGCTATCTGTCTTTCTAAGGAAACACAATACACAGCAAGTTTAAGTTTGCAGATCTGGAAGTTTAAAAAAAAAGATTTGAAGCTTGGAATTCAGGAGAATGCTTAGGTTATTATTAGCTACTATAAACAGTTGCAAATCATCAATATTAAA
Organism: Vombatus ursinus; assembly: GCF_900497805.2. NCBI lineage: Eukaryota > Metazoa > Chordata > Mammalia > Diprotodontia > Vombatidae > Vombatus > Vombatus ursinus. Next base: position 318,330 of record NW_020954181.1, read on the forward strand.
AAGCAAACATTTGCTACAGTTAATGTATTACTCTAATCCAATGGTCTCCAAACTTTTTTGATCGCTCCTCTCTATCAGTAAAAATTTTTTAAAGCATGTACCACCAATAAATGTATATTTACTTATTTATAAATTATAAAGATGTATAACTGTATAATTATGTATATTATAAAGACAAAAAATTAAAAAGTATTTATATAAAGATCAAATAGTTTCTGATCTAAGAGTAAATAGGGAACCACTAGAGTTTACTGAATAAGGGAATGATATGGTCAGACCCATCTTTCAGAAAACCACTTTGGCAGCTATATGGAGGATGGAGTGGAGTGGAGTGGAGAAGGAAAGCAATTTGTAATCTGTTACAATGGTCCAGGGGAGAGATCATACGGACCTGAACTAGGTTGGTAGCTATGTTACCGAAGAAAAGGGGAAAGATGTGAGAAAAATTATAAAAGTAGAAATGATAAGATTTGGAGGCAAGGGAGAGTGAAAAGTCCAGGATGACACCAAAATTTCCTACCTAGATGAATGGATGATAGTATCCTTGATGAAAATAAGAAAGCAGGCAAAGATAATGTAATGAGATTTAATCTCAACCCATCCATACTATTGGATTTTCTGATGTCTAAAAATTTGAGTGTTGGCTGAATCCTCTTACACACTCACCAAACGTTTTTCTCCTGGATGGCCTTACTTAACGATTGTTCAGAGCTATTCTCTGAAGTCTTTGCCACACTAATTAATTACATTTTTAGGGTTTCTCTCTTATCAACTCAACACATTCCAAACCAAACTTATTATATTTCCCCTCAAACCTACCCCTTTCCAAATTTCTTGATTACTGTTAAAGGCATCCTCCCAATCACCCAGGCTTGCAGCCTAGGTGTCATCTGCAGCACCTCACTCTCTCACCCCAAAATCTAATCTGTAGCCAAGGCCTGCTAATTTTATGTTTGCAACATCTTATATACAACCCCTTCTCTCCTCTGACACTGCTACCACTTTGGTGCAGGCCCTCATCACCTCATATATAGACCATTGCAATAGAGTACGAATAAGTTTCCCTACTTCAAGTCTCTCTCCACTCTCCCCAATCTCCATTTAGCTATCACATTAATCTTATTAAAGTACAGATCTAATCTTCCTCACTCACCTTCAGCACTCCAGTGACTGCCTATCATCTCCAGAATCAAATATAAAAATCCTGTCATTCAAAGCCCTTCACAACCTGGCTCCCTCCTAGTCTTTCCAATCTTCTTACTCCTCCCACTCCCCCCACCCCAACTTCCACACCCCCACTCCCTGCCCAGACTCTGTAATCCAGCCATACTAGCTTCCTTGCTGTTCCTCTCACAAGATACTTCATCTCTAGACTCCTCATAATGATAATATTTTCCCTCATCTCCACCTCCTGGCTTCCTTCAAGTCCCAGCTAAAATCCTACCTTCCATAAGAAGCTTTTCCTGATAACCCTCAATGCCAGTGTCCTCCCAATATCAATTATCTCCAATTTATCCTGTATATGGTTTGTTTGTACATAGTTTACATCTTATCTCCCCTATTAGTCTATAAGCTCCTTGAGGACCAGAAATTCTCTAGCAAGATGTGGGAAAATGGAAATGAAATAGTAGGTAGGGTAGTAGGGCAGATGGCAGATGCCTGGGTAGGCTCTGGGTAGGCTTGGGTTTTCTCGTGGATACTAGGTGGGATGTGAAACATGCTCTAGAGATAACCAGACATTATGGGTTAGTTAAATTTGTACTCACCTCCTCACTAATCTAGACAGCAATGCCCCAGAGTAGAATTCCAAAGCTGAGTAGATCAACTCCCTCAATGAACTGAGGCACAATATCTTGAGGTCCAGTCTGGAGGGTGCTATTCCAGGTGGAGAAAAGAGAAGTAAATGCCAAGAGGCCCAGCTAGGACTGGTTTCCTGGTGGATTACTGGTTGGTATGTGGTTCATGGTCTGGGGCCACCTTCATATCCACAGAAGATTGAATGTTGGCTATAAACTGTTCACCATTAGAATGAAGTAATTTGTAGTCCTGCTATGAGTATGTTACTTCCCCTACAATTTGGGGCTCCAGGTATTAAAAAAGGGCCAATACTTTTTGATTTAGGTATGGGCTCCTATGGACTTAGTATGAAGAATGAATTGTTATGTTCATATAAAGGGAGATATCTTGGGAGGAGGGGGAAGGGAGTGTTACTGAGTACTTGTGTCCACTTCAGACTGAGCTCCCAACAAGGACTGGGGAAAACATGATTTTTGAAAGCTTCCAGTTATGTTTTGTATTTAGGATACACGAAGCCAGGTTCATCACAAAGTAGTTATAAAGTACTTGATAATTGTTTGACAGCAAAAGAAAGGAGAAAAGTGGAATAGCAAGCAGTAATAGCAATAGGTTTGAATAACAGATTTGTTGAAAATAGAGGAGCCCAATTTTGTTTTTATGAAGTCTCTTGTCCCACCTTGATACCTGAATAAAATGACAAGTCCTGTTGAAGTTTTCCCGTAGATCATTGTTTTCCCAGGTTACTTTCTGGCATGATTTCATTGTTGTTGGATGACAGATGACTTGTGACTGAAAACTTTCCCTACATGTTGAATTCACAGGATTTCTTTACAGTATAAATTATCTGATGTTGATTAAAGCAGTTGTTCAGATTAAAGGCTTTCCTACATTGATGGCAAAAGATTTTTCTTTAATATGATTTTTTTGATGTTGAGTCAAATAAGATTTTCCCATATTTATATTCATAGGGTCTTCATTTTGTATAATTCAATGATGTTTCTCCTAAGGCTAATTCATGCTAAATCTGAAGAATTTTTCCACATTCATTAAATTTATAGTGGCTTTCTCCAGTATGAAGTCTTTGTGCTTGAGTAAGATTTGAACAGTTAAAGAAAGCTTTCCCACATTCATAATATGCATAGGGTTTCTTTTCAGGAGACTTTCGTGTATAACGTGGAAAGATGAATCAAAGAAGGCTTTTCTACTAATCTATTATGTGGATAGGGGTTTTTCTCCTGTGTATGTAATCTGATATCTTCTGTAGACCACTTCTTCTAATGAAATATATGTTTTATTCAGGGGAAAGATATGAGGTCAAAAAAAGGAATGGAAAAAAAAAAGTAGTTGTTTTATCTTCTATCTAAAACCGGAAGGGAATATATTATCCCAGATTGGTCCACCAGCAAATAATTAAGATTTCTTTTATTCTGATTTACTGCTGGTTCAAAAAAACTCTTCTCAAGTTGAATAGGCTAAGCTGGTGAAAGTAGTTCAGTCCAGATCTCTTACACAACTCTTCAACAAAAGTAGAGAGGAAGAGTATCACATCAAATGGTGATCTGGAAATTCAAGGAGAAACTAGACTGGTTAACTTTTTTTTTAGCCTAGGATTATACAGGAAGACAGCCAGAGGTGCATTTGGGCACTGGAGAGGGGAGGGTCTAACCAGGAAATCTTACACAGCTTCCCAGCCTTGATAGAACCACTACAGGGAGGTAAGACTAGGAATAAGCCAGCAGCTAAATTTATTCAAGCCAAGACCAACAGTGTGTGGACCAGGGTTGGGGCCTATTGGAGCGCCAGACCAGGGATGAGTCTACAGCTGGGTTTCTCTGCAGTAATTAGATTAGGGTGAGTGGTGTGTGGTATAGTTGTGTATCAAGGCAGTGAGCAAGGGCTGCAGTTGTGTCTGATCTCAGAGCACCTTTTAGCCTGTACATTAGCGGTGTACCAGGCCAGAGAACTTGGACTAGGGGCAAGCCTTCATGTCTATTGCTCTGATCTGGTGGAGCTTTCTAGTCAACTGGCTGATGCTGAGGCTCAGTACTATCTACTATAGGAGTGACTAAGGTTAAACTTGCAATTGTGTTGCACAGACCTAGAACCAAGTCAGAAACCTGAAAAGCCCAGACCAAGAAGACCACAATCAGACAGATCATACCTCAGATTAGACTGCTTAGGGAAGTCATCTGACTCTCAACCAAATCATTCAACTGAAAACTGCTTTCTTTAAAGTTAAAAAACAATCTCTTAAATGCTAAATCTAAGGGCATTTTTTCAATCCCTATCCTTTTTTTTTTTTTCCGTTAGGCAATGGGGTTAAGTGACTTGCCCAGGGTCACACAGCTAGTAAGTGTTATATGTCTGAGACTGGATTTGAACTCAGGTTCTCCTGAATCCAGGGCCAGTGCACTATCCACTGCGCCCCCTAGCTGCCCTGATCCCTATCCTTCTTGACCTCTCTATAGCCTTTGCACTGTACTATCACCCTCTTCTCCCTGATATCCTCTTTTTTCTTTCATGATAGTATTCTTTCCTGGTTCTCTCACTATCTATCTGACTATGCTCAGTCTCCTTTGTTGGATCTTCATTGAGGTCACATACTCATGGGTGTCCCCTCAAAGGCTCAATCCTGGCTTCTTCCATACTGTTTTGCTTGGTGATCTCATCACTTTTATGGATTCAATTATCATTGCTATGCTGATGATTCTCACATCTATTTATCTAGTCCTAAACTCTCTTGTGACCTCCAGTTCCACATATCTAACTGCTTATTGGACATTTCACACTAGATAGTCTGTAGACATTTTAAACTCAACATGTCAATAACTAAACTCATTATCTTTTCCCCAAAACTCACCCTTCTTTCTAATTTCTCTATTACTGTTAGGAGTACCACCATCAGTCCCACAGGCTCACATTCCAGGTGTTCTCCTCAACTCCTCACTCTCTAACTTCCCAATGTCTAAGCTGTTGCCAAGTCCTATCAATTCTATCTTTGTAACATCTCTTGTATGTGGCCCCCCCTGATACTGCTACCATCTGGTGTAGGCCCTCATCTTATGCCTAGACCAGAGGTGGGGAACCTGCGGCCTCGAAGACATATGTGGTCCTCTAGGTCCTTAAGTGTGGCCCCTTGACTGAATCCAAACAAAGTTTATTAGAATATGGATCAGGGGTGGGTAAGATTTAAAGATTTAAAGAATCCACCATATTGGCAAGACTAAGCTTTGGCTAGATTATAAGAATCTGAGCACCTTAATGGAGGCCAGATGGACCTTATAAGACTGTGGAAGGGATCTAGGAGTGGCCAAGTAGCCTGGGGTGACTGGAGGAAGGGTCTAAGGAGGATCTGGATGGGATTGGCCAGTAAGCTGGGGGGACTGTGAGGGACCTGGACCTCATAGCCAAGGGAGAATGAAGCCTAGATAGGATTAAGGGTGGGAAGTGGCTGGGGGCCACAGGGAGGTAAGACAATGGAGGACTAGGAACAGAGAAATGGCAGATTGGGTATAGGCCACATTGAAAGGCCAGTTGATAGGATTATAGCCTCTGGCAAACACCAGAGGCCATGTGGGAAAGTTCAGGGTTTTTACTTTTTGGGGTCCAGATCCCAAAGACATGGTCTTTCCTTTTAGAGGTTCGGATCCCATCCCCATCATTCCCCTCTCAAACAAATGGGACCCAAATTCTTTTGGAATAAGGGGTGAAGGTCTTGGCTTCTGAAAATGCTTCCTGCTGGCAAGGGGCATAGAGCTGTCCCTGCCTTGAGGGGGTCCCAAAGAGAAAGTTGACTGGAACCGAGCACAGGCCACATCCAGGGGACGATGAGGGGACATTGGTTGGTGCCTGCTATTTGCTACCAACTGTAGGTGAATGGCCTAGAGTCCAAGTTCAGAGGCTGGCTGGCTTCTTTACTTTGACTCACTCCCCTTCTCTCTCTCCCCACGGCTGCTGGGGGTTGAGGTGGGGGTGGGGTGAGCAGGATGTGCTGAACCTGGGTGATGCTTCCAGGCAAAAGTTGCCCCAGTACCCAACACCATTGCCAGTGGGGCCCATGCTGTAACTGCTGTCCTTTCCCCCTCTTTCATTTTGTCAGGTGGGGGGGAGGAATTAGAAGGTGAGGGGGGAAGGGTGAAACTCTCTTCTCCTATGAGAAAGGTTAACAAAGATACCCTCTTGACTCAAGGGAAGGGAGTGGGAGAAGGGAGTGACCAGGGTTGTAAGGAGGTATTTCAAAACACCTTAATGATCAATCACAAAACCTCCAGAATCTGCTAAGATGTTTTTTAGCTGTTCTAACTTTTTCCATAGCCTCCTTTAAGAAGGATCCAGGGGTGTAGAGGTAAGAGATTAAGTAAGCCTCAGGGAACCAAAAAGAACCTGCAGCTTTCCTAATTCCCTAGCACTGAGAGAATTGACAGAATTGGGCATACGCTTCCAGATAAGGCATCCTTCTTTGTCCTCTATGCTGCTGAAGGTGTACCCAGGTCCATGGCCTCAAACTGAACCAGTGGACCGAGAGCCTGAGAGTGTCAGGCCAAGTGTGAGACAGCCTCATAACTGTCTGCTCAAAAAGCCTTCGTAGGTGCTTGAAGAGCAACCCCCAACTGCAGAAAAAGAAAGCGGGTGGGGGGGGGGAAGAGAGGAGGCTTACATATCTTCTAGTCTTGGCTGGAGAAAAGTTTGGGGTTAGCCACCTTTCCTGTACGGGCCACCAAAATGTTGAGGCTTAGGGGTGCTGGGACCCCAAAATCACGACACATGAGTCCTGTCTGAATGAATTCGACCCAAGCCTTCTTTCAGCCAAAGACAAGGTTTATTAGAACATTGATCAGGGGTGGGTGAGATTTAAAGAATCTGCCATATTGGCCAGACTCTTAAGGAATTTAAACATTTAAGGAATTTAAGGAATTAAGCATTTGTATCACTAATGCAAGTGGGCCAGAACTTGAGAATCAGAGCCTTGGCTAGATTATAAGAATCTGAGCCTCATCATTTCTTATAGCACAATAGTATTCCATTACATTCATATACCACAACTTGTTTGGCCATTCCCCAATTTGATGGGCATCCCCTCAATTTCCAATTCTTTCAGGCCAATTATTTTTGATATTACACATATATTACTCTATTCCTATCCCTCCTCACTCCTCTGCTTTACTTCTACCCACTACCTTGGCCTCCTATTCCTTAACCTACCCACCCCTCCAAGATCCCTCCCTTGCTGGGTATGATATTTTTGGCCAGAACCCCAGTTCTTTTGTTCTTTGATATATATAGTGTTCTACGACCTGCAGTCCTTTAATGTCTCTGCTGCTAGGTCTTGTGTGATTCTAATTGTGGCACTATCATATTTAAATTGGTGTGTTTTTTCTTGTTGTTCTTAATATTTTATCCTTGAGCTGGGGGTTTTGGAATTTGACTACAATATTGATGTGGTTACAAACAGAACTCTAAGAGTTAAAGAGAATATTAAGGATTGCTTTTTTAGTACTTTGTGAGGCCCCTCCTTAGCTTGAGAGCATCCTAAATTCCTTCCCCCTTATCTTGAAATATCGTGAAACTTTTCCTTAACTTGTACCAAAAGAATTGCCTTCCCCCCCTTATCCTGTGTCCCCCATCCTTATTTTTAACCCCCATAAAACCCCTAAAACTATATGATCATTTAAAACCTCTTTGTAAGCATAACTCCCCCAAATATCAGAGTCTCATTTAGCTTTCTTGCTGAAACCTATGCTGCTTACACATTAAAGAAAGCTTCCAAATGAATGGCTACAGAGAAGGTCTAATTGAATTCTTTCACACCCAAACTGCTCTCCCAAACCTGACCTCAACAATATTCCTATGAGTTTTCCTCATAGGATCTCTTTCAAGTGGTGATCAATGGATTTTTTTCTATTTCTACTTTCTCCCCTTGTTCTTATGCTTCAGGACAATTTTCTTTAATTATTTCTTATTGAATCAAGATTATTTTTTTGATCATAGCTTTCAGGTGGTATGATTATTCTTATATTTTCTCTTCTTGATCTGTTCACTAGATCAGTAGTTTTTCTTATGATGTTTCAGTTTCTCTTCTATTTTTTCATTCTTTATATTTTGTTTTATTTCTTGATCTCTTATAACTTCACTGGTTTCCCCTTGCCCAATTCTAATTTTCAAGGTGTCATTTTCTTCCTTAAGATTCTGGATCTCCTTTTCTAATTGGTTGACTTTCTTTTCTTAATATTCTTGTTTTTCTTGGATTGTTCTTATTTTTTTCTTCAATCTCTCTCATTTGATTTTTAAAGTCTTTTTTGAGTTCTTCTATAAATTCTGTTTTGGCAGGTGCCCATTTGACATTACTCTCTGGGGTGGCAGAGGGTTTCTTTGCTTCAATATCCTCCCGTGAAGATGAAACTTGGTCTTCTCTACTCCCATAATAACTTTCTATGATTGTATTCTTTCTCCCTTGCCTGTGCATTTTTTTTTTTGGTAGTAATAGCTTAATTTTTGTAATCACCTCTAGTCCTGGGGTATGAGGGATGGTGCCTCTGGCCCCAGATCTTCAGTTCTCCCCTGTAGCCTAGAACCAAAGTTAAACCTCCGGCCTCCTGTAAGCGCCCACAGCCAGAGGCATCCCTGCCCCACTGCTTCTGCACTCACTGGGCATGTGCTGGTTCCTTCTCAGCCCCAGTCATTCTCTGCAGCACAGCTGGGTTTGGCATTCCTTGTCAGCAGAGGTTCCCTCGATCTTCCTGGGCTCAGATGCCCAGTTCCCCTCACTGTCCCACAGGGGTAAAAGTTCCTGTGGGTGGGGCAGAGGTAGCCCTCCAACCCAGTTAACCCTAGAGATAATGGCACCTGCTATACAAGCTTGTTACTCCTTGACACATATTATTTGATCTAGTGACACTGGCCTCCTGGCTGTCCTATAAACAAGACACTCCATCTCTTGATTCTGAGCAATTTCTCTGGCTGTCTCCTTTGCCTAGAACACTCTCCTGTGCCAACTTCAACTACAGACCTCCCTGGCTTTCTTCAAGTCCCAATCACAATCTCATCTTCTACAGGAAGCCTCCAGAATCCCTATTAATTCCAATGCCTTCTTTCTTTTAATTATTTCCTATTTCTCCTGTCTATGGCTTGCTTTGTATATATTTGTTTGCATGTTGTCTCCCCCATTAGATTGTAAGCTCCCTGAAGGCAGGAACTGTTTTTTGACTCTTTTTGTATCCTCGGCACTTAATGTGTATTGATTGATTTTTGGGAGATTTAAATGAGACAGCATGATATAAATGTCTGCTATTTATTATTATATTAAGAAAAGATACTTGTGTAGAAATATATACTCTCTGAAGGAAGAAGTGAAATAGGGAATAACTGAGTGATGATCAAAGGAAAGAGAAAAAGAAGTGAAAGTTGAGGGGAAATGATTGTTAACTGTTCAGATAAAGGAGAAAATAATTAATTGCTGGAGAGACTAGTAATGTTATGAGAATGCCAAAACCTAGATATCTGCTAGAAATCTCATTCCATAAATGTAAAGCTTCTGCTAATTTTGGAAGCAGAATTAGTAATGAAGAAAACTGTTATTTTAAACTGAATTCTGACCAACAATGAACTGGCTGGGGAAACAGAAGAAAGAGGAATCTTGAGAGAAAGTGATATGATTATAGTTTGTGATAGTCAAGATGGGGAATTCTGGTCATGGCAAACCATATACTCTAAATATTAGGGAAGTAGATTTCAAAAAGTTCAGGGAAAAAAAAGGTAGGAATGATACTGTTTTTGTGTTTGGTAGTACTTGGTCATCTTGGCTATGAAGATGCCTTAGTTTCTTAATGCTATATCAGTAGAGTACAAGGTATATAGCAGTTCTACCATACTGGAAAAGAATTAAGTATAGCCTCAGCAAAAGACTGCCTTTTATCTAAAGACCAGCCTAATTAAATGTAGATAATCTTATCACTAGTAGACAGGCCATTAGGTAACAAATTCTTTGTTCATGGAGATCCCAAACATAAAAGCAAAATACAAAATAGTGTTTGGCCCCTTTTTGCTTCTGTACTATTAGTGGCAAGTGGTAGAAAGGGGCAGAAGGTGCTAATTTTTTTAAATAAAGTATATAAATATTTAATCGGGCTCTTGGAAATTTCTAAATGTAAGACTATTATCCAATAACCAATAAGTTGAAAATAGAAGAACTGAATCATACCACAGGCTTGAAAGTAGCTGGAGAACTTTAAATGACTTCTATGATAGCACCCTTCTCTGGACTCGCTCCTCCAACATGCACACAGATTCCAAGATTGGGCCCCTATAGGGCAGTTACTATTTTAGGTTTTAGAGGGAACGTTGTGTGTGGCTACTCCTTTGGCTGTAGGTTGTTGACAAGATACCATTAGTGTGTTTTATTTTAATAGTCAACCAGTAACTCTTAGCAAAGGCCTTTACTCAAAAGACATGGAAAGAATAATTATAAAACATTTCCAGTCTCTTCCAACATACACCTCCCCGCCCAGACCCTAAGGCAGAGGTAGGAAATCTGGGGTCTCAAGGTCACATATAGCCATCTAGGTAAAATTGTGGCCCTTTGACTGAATCTAAACTTCATAGAACACATCCTCTTAATAAAAGGATTTGTTCTGTAAAACTTGAACTCAGTTAAAAGGCTGCATACAAGGACCTTGAAGCTGCAGGTTCCCCACCCCTGCCCTAGGGCACATTCTCCCACAAATACATTTTAGAGTCTTTTGGAGGGGAAAATGTTCATAAACTTGAAGTACAATAGCAATGGGTAAGATGTGAAGGGAGCATATGTAGCCAAGGCAAATCACAACTATGGACCTACAAGGCCTTGATATTTTTTTTCTCTCTGGAGAGTCTGCATGAAGTTAACTGAGAAGTGTCGCATCGGTGATAGACCAGTTGTTCTACTGCTAGGCTGGGCTAGCTTGGCTGGCTGTTGAATGGATTCCTCAAAGGGCATGGTGTATGTCCTGGATGCATTAATCCAATGTACTCACTAGGCTCACTCTTCAATGAGCAGCTGCAGTCTCTATCACCTACAACATCAGGCTTGTCTGTGTGCTATAGTGCTCTTTCTTTTTTTTCTGGTGAGGCAATTGGGGTTAAGTAACTTACCTTGAGGCACACAGGTAGTAATAGTGCTCTCTCTCTTTTTTTTTTTTTTAGTGAGGCAATCGGGGTTAAGTGACTTGCCCATGGTCAGACAGCTAGGAAGTGTCAAGTATCTGAGGCCACATTTGAACTCAGGTCCTCCTGACTCCAAGGCCAGAGCTCTATCCACTAAGCCACCTAGCTGCCCCCTATAGCGCTCTTTTAAAAAGGGTACAGACCCCTACCGTGAATTGGCAGAAGTCTTTCTAATTCTACTCCCTCAGGGCCTCAGTTCTGAGGTTTGTTACCTCCCAAGCAGGAAGTGGGAGAGGAATAGCCTCTTGATTTTTTTTTTTTTTGACTACTCTTTCTGGTTACTTTGGTAAGAGACTTCATTCTAACTTATTTGTGACCATCTAGCACATATCTGAAAATCTACCTTTCTCTTATGCTTACTGGCTGGGGACAAGTTACTGAAGTGATCTATATCCTGATTGTATCTGTTAGCTTTTTGTAGTTGAGCTAGTCAATCCCTAAGATTCCCTAAAAAGTACAAAATAATTCAATAATTCAATTACACCTGAAAGGGCCTCATCTTTATATCTCATTGTCTCTTTTTTCCTTCAACTTGGCTGAAGTTTAAGAGAGGGAGTGGGGGGGCATATACTTACATTTGTATCTGCTATAACATTTCTGAGACTAAAGCATTACTGGGTTAGATAGCTTTCCCTTTGTCTCCTAATTGATTTCTCCAAACTACCTTCAAGTAAAATAATTGAGAATAAAATCTGTATCTGTGTTTGCTGGAAAAACAAACTCTGTATTTAAGAAATGCAAAAGAATAGAGTCAACCTACTGTGGTTAAGAGAGAACCAGAATCAGAGGCACAATGACCTGAGTTCAAGTCTTGTCTCTGATGCATAGTTGCCATGTGACCCTGGACAAGCCACTTAATCTCTGATGCAACTTGCCAAAATTCTAAATTATAGAATAACTGCCTAGGTTCCTCACAATAAAGCATTTCCTACAGTAATGAAATGACAGGTCAGAATAAGAAAAGACAAGATCAAGAACATCTCTCCCCTTCAGTTGTAAATACACAATAATTCCTTCTTTTGGTATAAAACATACTTTGACACTGACCAAGTCACTAAACTTCGGTTTGCCTCAGTTTCCTCATTTGTAAAATGGGACTAATAGTAACACCTAACTCCCAGGGCGGTCGTGAGAATCAAATGAGATCACTGTGAAGTGTTTAACACAGTGACTGGCACATATATGAGCTCTATAAATGCTAGCTATTATTATCATTATTACTTGCATAATGTCATTTTTATAGCTTTATTAGGCTGGTAATTAAAAAAAATCTCAGGCACTTAAATAGTTGCATTTTCCTTGTTGGTAAATCACACAGGAAAGTGTCCTGTGACCCCAGTGAAATGGGACTGTAACTAAATTCATCATTTTAATAAAAAATGAGGGAAAGTGGGATATAGCTTGCATATATATACTACTGTTCCAGGAACCCATGTTTGTTCCATTGGCTGAAGTCTGACAATGATGCTAGATAAGTAAAGAAGAAGTGGTATATAAGTGCGTGTGTATATATATATATATATACATATATATATACACACACATATATATTTTCATCTGGATCATCTGCGTTCAAGACAACGTAACGGACATAGCAGGTATTTAAAAACGTTTGCTGAAAATCCTGATGAAGGCAGGTGGGAGTAAATAAATAAGTCTAGAAGGTTGGGGATGAAAGACAGTAGTAACTCAAGTGAAGCGTTGCTTACCTTTCGCTCACAGCACAAGGCCCCAGGAAATCCTTGGAGTTTCTGGCACCACTGGAGATTCAATTCGACTTTACTTCCTTAGCTCCAACAGCAGTCAGGACATCACCAGGCCCGGTGTCTTAAAGACGAATAACAACAGCAGGCCTTTTTCTTTCTTTTTGTAGCCTCGTCGCTTTTCTGATGACGCAAGGCGCTCATACACTTTCAGGCTGAGGAGACGGACAAGTGGCGCAATACGTAATCGCTCGCGCGCCGGATGTGATGCTCTAGGAGAAACGGCGTAGCGTAGTCTTGTTTTACGGTTTCCTGTGAGTCCGCGGGCGGTGAAGATTCTCAGCTTTTGGAGGAAGCGGCCTGGGGCGGGTTACCCCGGGGAACTTTGTTGATGGTGGTGAGTCTTTTTCTACACTGGTTCTGTGATAATAGGTTAGGCCTATATGCGGGTAACAACCCTTTCTTTGCCTGAATGCCTCTGGGGAGCTAGGAGTAAGGGAGGCTGGTGTAGGGCCTCCAGCTTTGATCCAGCCCGGGTGGACGATTTCCTTTTCCCCTTAAAAAAAACGCCACCCCACCCCCACTCCCACCCCCGCCCCCCAAAAACTAACGGAAACAACCTAACAACAAACGCAAAAGGAGAATAGGTGACACGACATCAATCATATTACGTTAGAACTGTACTCCAAAGTTCTCATTTTACAGAAGGGAAAGGAATAGATATTTGCATAGCGCCTATTATGTGCCATGCACTTTTACAAATATTATCTATTCCTCACCCTGTGAGGTAGGTGCTGAATATTATTCCCATCTTACAGTTTAGGAAACTAAGGCAAGTAGAGCTTAAGTGACTTACTCAGGGTGACACAGTTAGTAAGTGAGATGCCGAATTTGCTCTCAGATCTTCCTGACCCACAGCCAGAGGTCTACTCACGGAGCCATCTAGCCGCCACATTTTATAGAGGGGAAAATTGAAGCCCAATTAGAGCAGGTGCCTTTTTGTTGCCCTTTGTTAGCAGTTGATTCTTTTGAGATAGTGGTGTTCAGTGATTTGCAACCATGTAGTATCACTGGGATGATAATTGATGTTAAATGTCGTCATTTTGCTTTAGTGAACAGCTTGAGAATTATTTAAAGCACTGTGTAGTTTCCCAAATGGGTAGCTAGGTGAGGCAATGGATAGAACACGGTCTGAAGTCAGGAAGACCTGAGTTCAAATGAGGCCACAGACACTACCTTTGTGACCCTAGGTGAGTCACTTAACACTTTGCCTCAGTTGCCTCATCAGTAAAATGAGCGGCAGAAGGAAATGGCAAACTATTCCAATATCTTTGCCAAGAAACCCCAAATGGGGTCATGAAGAGTTGGACAAGGCTGAAAAAAATATCTACACACTTGATAAACACACATCTCATTCTGTATTCTGAATCTTTCACTTCTCTATGAGGAGAGAGGTAGTATGTTTCATTATTACTCTTTTGGAATGGTGGTTGGTCATTAGACTGATAAAGAGTTCCTAAATCTTTCAAAGTAATCAGTCCTTACTATTTTGTTGTTGTATAAATTGTTCTCCTGTTTGTTTCACTCTTCAAGGGTTTCCAGGTCTCTCAAAAACTGTCCCATTCATCATTTCTTACAGCACAACTATATCACAGCAAAATCAGATTTATATATCATAATCTGTTCAGCCATCTCCAAATTTATGAGTACCTCCTCAGATTCCTCTTCTTTGCTACCTCAAAAAGAAATATAAAAATGCTTATACTTTTGCATAGTACTAATCCCTCTCTTAAACTGCCCTCCTGGTTACCCCTTTTCTGCTTTCTGTCGTATTTCCCTATTGCATGTATTATTTCTGTACCCATTCTTCCCTTCCTTGACCAATTCTGATGAAAGTGAGGTTCAAGTGTTAGCTGCTCTCCCTACCTCTTCTTTCTTGTTTGTATAGAGTTATACTTTTGTATCTCAATTATGTTAGATTATTTTCTCTAACCTTCCTTTCCCTTTCCCTTCCCCTTCACTGCATTCCTTTTCCCCTTTCTTTCTGTTCTTCTATTAGATCATCAAGACAAAACAAAACCACTCCCAGGCCTAATCTAATTTGACTCTCTCTATGACCCTTGATGTTAGGGTTCAGAAGGGACATTGTATCATCTCCTCATATTTGAGTGTAAGCGGTTTATTCTAATAAAAAGTATTTACCTTTTTATGTTTCTCTTACCTCCTGTGTTTGAACTTCAAAGTGTCTATGGAGCTTTGGCCTTTTTATCAGGAATTTTTAAGAAGTCGTCTATAAAGTACAGTTTTCTTGCCTGTATGATTATACTCAGTTTTGCTAGGTAATTTATTTTTGGCTTTAAGCGTGGATCCTTTTTCACCTGGAATATGGTATGCTACACTGTCTGCTGCTTCATATTGGTGACTGCTAAATTGTTCCTGACTGACTCCTTGGTTCTTGAATTTTTTCTGACTGCTTACATAATTTTTTCTTTTACCTGGAGTTTTTATGTTGGGGTTTCTATCAAGAGCTGACAGGTGGATTCTTCATATTTCCACTTTACTTTCTGGTTCTAAGAGATCTGGACAGTTTTCTTAGATTTCTTGAAATATTATGCTAAGGCTCTTTCAGTCATGGCATTGAAATAGTCTAATGATTATTCAAGTTTTTCTCCTCAGTATGTTTTTTAGCTCAGTTGTTTTTGCTGTGATATTTTTTTCTATTTTTTTCCTAGCCTTTTGACTTAGAATGTTTCTTGATATCTCATGGAAATAATAGCTTCTGTTTGGTCTGTTCTGATTTTCAGTGAGTTTGTTGTGTGGGCAATATTTTGTACCTCTTATGGCAGGCTGTTAATTCTCTTTCTAATTCTTTCTTCCATAACTCATTTCTTTCCATTTTTTTTCTCAAGTGATCATGCTCAATTGAAAAAAAAAATTTAACTCTTTCAAACTCTTGTTTCATCTTTCCCTTAAATTCTTATTGCGTTTGTGCCCAATCTGTTTTTCTCTGAAGCATTGCTTGTAGATGTTTTAGAGTCACTCTCTTCTTCGTTTGTGTATTGAGCATCCCTGCTACCATAATAGTTCCTTATGCTGGAATTCTTTTTTTGTTTGCTCATTCTTCCATCTTACTTCCTGACTTCAGATGATATTAAGGCTGGGCTCTGCAGTTCAGAAGGGAAAGTTTGCTGGGCTGATCTTGTTGCTGCTTTCTTGGAGATATTGAGTTCTCTCAGAGTTGTCTGATCCAGGGTGAAGTCTGATTGCTGCCTTTTTGGTTTGAACTCTGCAAGTTCATAACTTGGGTTTGGATTTAAACAAGAGTAGACTGATGCTGGACTTAGCCACTGTCAGCATGCCCTAGTTATTCCTTTGCAGGCTTCAGATTGGACTAGAACCTGAAAGTGAGACTGTTTTCCTCTGGAGGTCTTGGTCACACTGCTGCTGTGTGGTAATGAACCTGTTCCTTCCACTGCTGCTCATTTTTACGAGAACACCACTTGTGAGCACAGATCTCCTCAGTCTTCTGGATCTGACCACTGAAACTGGATAGTAAGCAACTGAGATGCCAGGTGACACTTGTACTCTTGCCTGTACTGACATACTTTGCCTGTAGCATGACCCTGTCCAGACCTGTGTCCTCACACCTCTCTCTGTCTCCCTGTGCTGACCTGGGCTGGAAAAATGATTCACTGTTAAGTTTTTCTTGGATTTTCACATTAGGATTCAGCATTTTATGGATCTTTTGTAGGAATTTTGCAGGGGAGGATCTCAGACTTTTTAAAAAATATGTGGGGTGTGTGTGTGTATGAATGTATGCATACTAGTACATACATATGTATTTTTCAATCAACAAAAATCTGCCTTTTCAGTTTTCACCTTGACCCCAAATTTCCCTCCCTAATTTGAGAACTAAAGAAAAACAAACCTCATTACCGACATGTATAATAAATCAAAACAAATATCTACATTGGCCGTGTCAAAAAATATATATATTTGTTTCATTCTGCACCATGAGTCTTTTATCTCTCTTATCAATAGGTAGAAACCTGTTTCATCATTAGTCCTCTGGAATAATAGTTGGTCATTGTACTTGATATGAGCTCCTAATTCCTTTCAAGTTGTTTGCCTTTATCATATGGATGTCATTGTATAAATTGTTCTCCTGGTTCTATTCACTTCACTCTATCAGCTGATATAAGTATTTAATTTTCTACAACATGATAGTATTCTATCACATTCATATATGATTGGAATACTTGTTTATCCATTTTCTAATTTATGTGGACCCCCTAAGATTCACAATCTTTACCACCTCAGAGTTTTTGGGTACGTCCTTATTTCTTATTTTCTTTAGTATTGATCCCTCCCTCCAATTTCCACTCCCCCTCTCCTCTTTTCTTTCTTTTTTTTATCGAATGAAATGTATTTCTGTATGTGTGTGAGTGTGTGCATGCATGTGTATGTGTATGCTGGGGTATGTATTCTTCCTTTTTAAACCAGTTTAGATGAGAGTGAGGTTCAGGTGTCACCTGGTCCCATCACCTCCTTCTCCTTGTTTATAGGTGTTTACTCGGGTATCCTAATTATGTGAAGTAATTTTCTGTAAATCCCTGCTTCCTGTCCCTCCCCATGTATTTCTCTTTCCATTCTTTTCTTAAACTCATTAAGACATAAAAGAACCACTCTTAAATTTTATGTTTCTCTAATTTATTGATGTGGTTGTAGTTGTGTATATTCTTCTCTTTTGTCTGCTTATTTCTTCGCTTTGTGCCAGACCATACAATTCTTTCCTAGATTCCTAATTTATTCTTTCTCACTGTGTAATATTATATTGTATTTATATGCTATAGTGTTTTCCACCATTTGCCCTTGATGTAAAACTTTCTTTAAAGTTTTTGCTACATCTACAAATATTTTGTTGTTCATTTTCTTTCTTTCTTTCTTTGACTTTCTTGAGGTATTTGTCCACTAATGTTATTGCTGTGTAAGATAGTATGGACAGTTCAGTTGTTTTTCTTGCACGATTCCAAATTAAAACCCAGAATAGCTGGACCACTTCACAGTTTCAACCTGATACATCAGTATGCTTTCTCTTACTACAGCCCTTCCAACATTGATTTTTCTTTATTTTTTTCACTTTTGCCATTTTGGTAGGTGATTAAAAACTCGAGTTGTTTTGATTCCCATTTCTCTTATTTAGTCATCTCAAACATATTTTTATGTGGCCATTTTTAGTTGGTAAATCATCATTTGACTTTCCTGCAGTGGGTACCTTCTCTATCCCTTCCTTTTCAGTTTGTTTTTGTGCTTTTTCTCCACCCCTCCCCATTAGATTGTTAATTCCTTGAGGGCAGACTGTTTTTCTTTTTGTATCCCCAGTGCTTACTGCAGTGCCTTGTGCATAGTAGATGCTTAATAAATGTTTATTGACTATTGAAAGGAAATTTATAATGTTTTGTAAAGCCATGGAATGAAATAATTTATCTGCTAAGGCCAATTCTGTATTCAAAAATATAAAAGTGAGGGAGGTGTAAAGTTAATTGGTTAATTTTGTAATATTGCCATGGAATTATTTTTTGTCTTGAATATGTTTAGTGATAGGAAATATTAGCATGACTTATTTGAAGTTGAATATATTAAGATGACATTTAACTTTGATAAAAAGGACAATATTTAATATGGTTGAAATTTTTAAATATGTCCTTAAATTTTATAAAACCTTTTATTCATTTCATTAATTTTATTTCTCATTCATTTTCATTATAAATGGCTTCCTAGGCCCAGAATCCTGCCTTATATTTTTAATGCTGTGGAGTTTATGGTATACATATTTGTGACTTTTATCTTGCATTAACTGTTTAATTCTTTGTATAGAAACAGTGGTTTAAATCTGTACTTTTTCCCTCCTCTATAGGAGTTCGTTGATTCCTGAAAAAATACAAGTAAGTGCCCTTATTTATTTGGAGGGATGGGTGATAGATTAGCCAAATTCATTTTTAAGTCATTTTTAGTCATATCAAATTAATTATTATTTCATCCAAAGATACAGGATTATTTTAAGTTTTTTTCTTTTTCGACATTCACTTCTATAAGATTTTGAGTTCTGAATTTTCTCCTCGTCACTCCTCTCCTTCCTCCCCAAGATGGTGTGCAATCTGGTAATATAGGCTTATTTTAAGTCTTATTGATGTTTACTTTAAAAAGTTATAGCATAAATGTTTTCATAATCTTCCCACTTCAAAAAAAAAAGCTATTTTTGAAGTTTAAATTTTCTCCAAAATTTTTGGATAGAGAAGGGAAACTATTTGACTGATCTTCGTATTAGAGAAACCCACTTTCCTTTCAGAGACTCACTCTATTTAGACCACTCTGTTTTACTATTTTAGACCAAATATATACTTCTCACCCAATATCCCTCATACCCTTAAAACAATATCTCTTGGAAAACAAAAATACACATATTTACATGAACATACATTAATAAATCACATTGATTATAGACTTCACTTAAGTTTTCTTTATTCAAACCACATTTTTGGGGGGAGAGGGGGAAGCATTGCCTCTGTTCCAATAAATACAGTGTAAAAACATAGACCCTTTGTAAAGTTCTGTACTGGCTGGGGGGTGGGAGAATAAGGAGGGCATAAATGAATGACTAACAAATAACTGCTGCCCTAAAGTTAACAATCTAGCAAGAAAAAGAAGGCAAATATGCAAATAATTGTAATACAGAATAAAATGTGATTATGCATTGGTTTGTGCAAGGCTTGTGGATTATATCAGTTTGAGAGCATCAAGGAAAGTTTTATGGCAAGTGCTAACAGTGTATCTGAAAATTGAAAGATGGGGAGGACTCAAGCAATCAGATGGTTGAATGAGGCACATTTAATGAGTAAGCACACTTACAAAGGTGGTATAGGGTTGTACAGGAGTATTGGTTGAGTAGTCCAATTTGACTGAGTCATCAGATGTTTAAAGGGGTTGTATAAAAATTGGAAAAGTAAAGGGCTTTGACTGTTAGGCTAAGGAGTTTATTAATTAGTTTATACTAGTAAGTATACAAATTATGATTCAGTGGTTCTTTTTTTGTTTTTTATTCCTTAGTGGCATATAGAAGAGATGATATGTGGTCTGAAGGACGCTATGAGTATGACAGACTTCCAAGAGAACGCTTACCTCCTAGAAGTCATCCTGAGGTTAGTTGCTTTTATAAATAGAACAACACAAAATAACTTTTGGAATTTTTAATAGACTATCATTAAAATTATTACTTTACTTTTCAAAGAAAACAAAGTAGTAAAATTCCATGGGATTAAAAAACTCTTAAAATACTAGTTGGATAATAGGTATTATTTGCTTACTTTTCCATTGGAAATAAGGCAATCAAACATAAAGCATAGATGTCTTTCATGTAGTGTGAATGTGAGCACTAGAGATAGTATCAATGAATTATGTTTGTATAATCCTTCAAAGTTTCCAGAGTGTTTTCATCATAGTTGTGCTGTGAGACAGGTTGTGTAAGTAGTACTATTTCCATTTTACAGAGTAGAAAACTGACATTTGGAGAGGTTATATCTTGCCCAGTGTGACAAATGAAATTTTCTGAGACACAGATTTTCTGGGTAACTAATAATCAATTTTTTAATTATGACTAGCAAATATTTAATTAAATAACGTCAGTGTCACTCTTGGAAATCAAAGGCGAACCTTGGGGAACGTTGAATGCCTTTGGAAAATGGCTTGTACCTGAGGGTGGAAATAAACTCTGATTGGTTAACAACTAGTGAGAGTTAAGGAGGTGGGCTAAAGACCTTTCAGCTCTTCCTGCTGAGGACATGATGATGCTCAGCTACCTCCAGCTATCTGGACAAAGGTATCCGTGTCTAGCCAATCCATGAACAATAAATGATGGTGGGATAAGAATTCTGCCTAGATAAGTTTCTCTTTGTAAGGTCTTCTTCTTGGGGGTCCCATGAAGGATCAAAAGCATGTGGCCTTTGGATTTGGGCAATCTCATCCATCAGAGACTGATTGAATAACCTACAGGGGGCTGGTTTCTGAATGAGGAAATAAGGGAAAATCTTCATCCTAATTTAATAATTGGTTATTAATATGAGAGAAATAATCATTTGTCTTTTACCTAGACTTTAACAAAATATTTTTCAGATGTGATTCATTTGGACAAAAATGGTTAGATGGTAGTTCCATTAGGCAAATTCTGAGTTAGTTGAATGCCTGGACCTAAAAGAGTAGTCCTTAACTTATTTTTGTTTGTTTTTGTCATCTTAGAAGGAGGTTTCCAGTAGGATGCTCTCAGGCTATGTGATTGCCCTGTATCAATTAACATTTTTGTCACTGACATGGATAATGGAATAGATGACATGTCTATCAGATTTCCAGAAGTCACAAAGCTGTGATAGATAGCTAACATCTTTCAGGATTTTACTCTAGAAGTTAACATCTAGTCTTCAAAAATATCTTGATAATCTAGAATATTAGATGCAGGCTAATAAGACATATTTTAATAGAGATAAATACAAAATCTTACACTTGGGTTCCAGAAATCAACCACACAAATATAAAATTAAGTAGGTGTTGTTCCACAGCATTTTGCCTGAAAAAGATGTGAGATTTTCAATGTACTGAAAGCTGTGCAAATGATCTGAAGTAGTGTGGCAGCCAAGAAAGCAACTTCAATCTTGGGCTACATTGAGAAAGGAATGGTGTCCAGGGCTAGGGGATTGATAGTCTCGTTGTTTTCTATCTTGGTCAGACCACGTCCGGAATATTGCCATCATATCTAAACTCCATATTTTTGGAAGATATTGATAAGCTGAAGAGTGTCCACTATAGCTGTCTGTAAGAAATGGAAGTGCTGGCTGTTATGTGAAAGAAATTAGACTTTTATAGTATTAGAATTAATTGTTCTTCATACATCTGATAGAATTTGCTTGTAATTCCATCTTTTCCTAATGTTTTTTCCTTTGTAACTCATTTTTGCATTGTTCAATATATTTTTCTGAGATTAGGATATTTAAGTCCTCTTTCTTGTTAATTTGAGTGTTTTTATTTTTGTAAAATATGCATGTATTTCATTTAGATTATAAGTTTTATTCGTATATTGAAATAGTCTCTGATGTAATAATGATATAGTTTCTAATAATTTTTGTTACTGCAATGGTTGTGTGTTCACTTTTTATTTTAGATATAGTTAATTTGATATTCTTTTTAAAAATTACATACCCTAGTTATTATTTTTGGCATTCTTTTTATTGTATTTCCAGTAAACTAGCTTTTTTTTTTTTGATTAGGCAATGGGGTTAAGTGACTTGCCTAGGGTCACACAGCTAGTAAGTGTTTTGTGTCTGAGGCCGGATTTGAACTAAGGTCCTCCTGAATCCAGGGCCAGTGTTCTATCCACTGCGCCACCTAGCTGCCCCTAAAGTGGCTTTTATTTATTGATTTTTTTTTTTTAAGTTTTCTTTTCAGTTTTGCTAATCTCCAATTTTCAGTATTTTTCATTTGGTTCTTAATTGGGATTTAAAACATTAGCTTTTCTAATTATTTAGTTGCATATGAATTTGTTGATCTTCTCTCTTTTATTGATTAAAGTGTTTTATGTATATATGTACATACAATCATATATGTATATATATATACATATATACATATATATATGTGTATCCACACACACATATATATATCCACACACACACGTATACACACATTTCCCCTAAAGACTCTTTTGGTGGCATCTCTAAAACTTTAGCGTGTTGTCTTATTGTTGCCCTTATCTTTAATGAAATTATCAATTGTTTCTTTGGTTTTTTGATCCATATGTTCTTTAGGATTTAGTCTCCAATAATTTTTAATTTTTGCTTGTAAGTCCATTTTTTCCAGTATTATTTTTGTTGTATTTGTGGTCCATAAAAGATGTTTAGTATTTTTGCTTTAGACATTTGTTTGTAAGGTTCCTAATTCATGGTCAGTTTTTGTAAAGGTGCCATAAAGAGCTGAGAAATATGACTGTTTTCTTATTCATGTTTGAAAATTTTCTGAAGTCTATCATTTTCAGAAATTCTATTCAACACCTTACCTTATTTCTTGTTTCTTTTTTGTTTTCATTTGTCTAAGTTTAAGAGAGGTAAGTTGAAGTTCTCCACTATTACAGTTTTACTAGCTGGGGTATAGGATGCTTGGGGAAGACTAGTACCTCTGGTGTGAGAACTGCTGTGATGTTTTAGAGCTGCTTTCTGCTTTGGGGTCCACCTGATTCTCCCAACTCTCACCTGTGGCTCCAAGAAGCTATAGCATACATAGCAGCCACATTCTGGTAAACTGTTTTGGCAAATAGGCTAAACCAAGTTGAGGATAACTGAGGAGGTCTCAGACTCTCTAGTGACTTAGGGAGGTATCTATCCCAAGCATGTGAAGACTTCCCTTGGCAGAAGAGGTGGATGAAAACAACAGTTTGTTTGAACAGTCATGAAGGCAGCTATAGCAGGTGCTGTGGAGCATTTAGAGCTTGGTCAGACACCAAAAATGCCAAGGTCATCTCCTGCATCCTCTTACTTCTTTATAAATTTAGAAGGCTTTTAAAAATAACCCTTCTATATGTATATGTTGTTCCTTCTTTAACCCAATTCTGATGAGAGTAAGGTTTCAGCACTACCAGCCCTCCACTCTAACCTGTTTCCTCTGTATCAGTTCTTCCTTTCATGCCTTTTTTATGTGACATAGTTGCTCCTTTTAACCTTTCCCTACCCAGTTTTTTTTTTTTTAGAATCACCCCATCGTATTTAGCTCAGTCCAGGTCCTTCTTTCAAACTACCCAAGTAATGATGACAGTCTTAAGAGAATCGATAACAGTTTCATATGTAAGAAGTAAACAGTTTGATCTTATTGAGGCCCTTATAATTGGTCTTTAATGTTTACCTTATGTTTCTCCTGAATCTTATATGACCATTGAGTTTTGGTCTTTTTGTTATAATACCTGAAAGTCTTTTAGTACATTAAATGTCCATTTAAAAAAAAATTGAGGATTATACTCAACTTTACTGGGTAAGTTATTTTTGGTGGCAACCACAGCTGTTTTGTTCTTTGAAATATAATGTTGCAAGACCTATGGTTTTTTAATGTAGAAGCTGCTAGGTCTTGTGTGATGATCCTGATTATAGCTTTGCAGTATTTAAATTTTTTTTCCTTGTTGTTTGTAATATTTTCTCTTTAACCTAGGAGCTTTGAAACTTGGCTATGATATTTCCTTCTGGAATCTCTTTCAGGTGGTGATTTGTGGATTTTTTCTATTTCTACTTAGTCTTTTTGTTCTAAAACTTAAGGGCGATTTTCCTAAATAATTTCTTGTAATATTGTATCAAGATTCTTTTTTTGATTGTAACTTTCAGGTAGTCCAGCAGTCCTTATGTTGTCTCTCCTTGATTTGGTTTCTAGGTCTCTTGTTTTTCTAATGAGATGTTTCTCATTGTCTCCCGAATTTTCATTCTTTTGATTTTGTTTTATTATTTCTTGGTGTCTTATAAAAGTATTAGCTTTCCCTTGCCTAATTCTGGTTTTCAAGGAGTTATTTTCTTCTTTAAGTTTTTAGATCTCTTTTTCATACCCTTTTCTACTGATACTTAGCTCAAAGGGAACGTAAACTTTAATCTCTGAAACTTGTTCTGTTTTCTTTTGTTTTTTCTCTTAAAGAGCAGCCTTAACCCCAAATCACTCTGGTCCCAGACCAAGCCCTGCTTGGTCACAGCTTGGGTCCTGATTGGCTCAGAATGAATGTAAATAACAATTGTTTCTGTTTTGGCCAGAAAGTCTGAGGGTCTTCCCCTCCCAGATCTGTGTGGTTTGTACTTTGTTCTTGAAGAGGACCATGACATCAGGGAGATAATGACATGACTTGCAATTGACTTTGATTTGAGTGAGGGAGGGCTGTGCAAAGTTACCAGCCACATTTTCTCCTCCAGAGCCATCTGGGTCCAGTGACCAGGTATCGTTCAGGATGACTGGAGATGCCCAGGATGCAGTGGGAGACCTTGGCCTTTTTAATCAGCAGGGTCTCTTAGCCATAGCTGGCAAAATTTTTACAAGAATCCTCCTTAATGGACTGATCCTTCACCTAGAAGATGGTCATTTATCTGAGAGCTAGCATGGCTTCAGAAAGGGCTGAAGAATGGTGGATATGGTGTTTGCTGCCTGACAACTCCAGGAGAAATGCTAGGAGCAGAACAGAGGTCTGTACACAATGCTTGTTGATCTAACGATGGAATTTGATGCTGTCTGTCATTAAGGCTTGTGGAAAATTATGGCAAAATTTGGTTGCTCTGACAAGTTCATCATATTGTGTGTCAGTTTCATGATGGCGTGCTTGGGTTCTGGATAATGGACAGTGTTCTTGTACTTTTCCAGTCACCAGTGGAATGAAGTAGGGTCCTTTGCTTGCTCTCATACTTTTTATCATTTTGTGTTCAGCGGTGTTGTTGGACACTTTCATTGAAGATGAAAATGGCATCAAGGTCAGCTGCTACACTGATGGTAAATTATTTAACTTGAAAAGGCAGCAAGCCAAAACTAGAGTGAAGGGAGAGTTGGTACATGATTTTTAGTTTGCAGATGATTGTTCACTCAGTGTAGCCTCTGAGGCTGAGGTCAGTTCTCTGCTGCTTGTGCTAATTTGGCCTAACAACACCAAGAAAGCAGGTTCTCTACCAGCTAGCACCACACCATCCACATTTTGGATGTTGATTATAGCAGATGGAGAAATTTTGAATGCTGTGGATGAGTTCACTTACTTTGACAGTAAACTCTCCAGGGCTGTACACATAGATGATGCATTACCGGAGTTAGCTCGGTATTTGGGATGCTTCAAAGGCAAGTGTGGGAGAGAAGTGGTGTAAGGCTGCCTACCAAACTGAAGAACTACAGAGATGTTTTGTTGACCTCATTGTTGTATGCCTGTGAAACCTCGAGAGTCTACCAGTGCCATGCCAGGAAACTGAATTGTTCTCATTTGGATTGTCTTAGGAAGAGTCTGAAGATCACTTGGTAAAATAAGGTGTTGGACACAGAAGTCCTTTCTTTAACTAAATTGCCAAACATTCAAACTCTGCTATAGAGAGCACAAATCAGATGGGCTGGCCACTTTGTTCAAATGCCAAATGTCTGAAAGACTATTTTATGGAGAACTTACAGAAGGTAAGCACACACATGGAGGTCAGAAGAAGAGGTAGAAAATTACCCTTAAGGTCTCTCTGAAGAACTTTGGAATCGATTATGAGATATGGTAGACACTGGCACTGAATTGCACAGCATGGCATGCCTACATCAAAGATGGTGCTGAACTCTGTGTGCAAAGCCGAATTGCAGTAGCTCAAAAGGAATGTGAGATGTGCAAATTTTGAGACATGTCCATTCCAAATGTTCTTATGGACTATTTGTGCCTGACCTGTGGTAGAGCCTCCTGAGCTCATGTTGATATGATTACCCACAGTCATGCACACTGTGCCTAGTGTACAGAGTGATGTCATTTTGGTCCTCTTAATGAGTGAAGGACAACAAACACTTTTACTATCTGTACCTCTTTAACCTTTTCCTCTACTAATTTAAATGCTATTCCATTAGGTGCATGTGTTTAGTGTTGACATTAATTCTCTCTCTATGGTACCTTTCAGCAAAATTTAGTTCTTTTTCTCTTAATTTAGTCTAATTTTGCCGTTGCTTTGTCTTAAATCATGATAGTTACCTCTACTTTTTTTGTTTCAATTTAATCTTGATAGATTGTGCTCTAGCTCCTTCTTCTAGTTCTATGGGAATGTTTATGGTTCTGATGTATTTCTTATGATCACCATATTATTAGATTCTCTTTTCTAATCTTTTTTTGCTCTTTTCTCTTTTTTGAGTGAGTTCATTCCATTCATATTCGCAATTATTATTGTTAATTGTGTTTTCTCCTCTGTTTTTTCTCTTTAACTTTTCTTTCTATTTTTTCCCCTATCCCATTCCTAAAGAAAAAGTTGGTGAGAGAGAAGGAATGTGCTTATCACCAATGGCCTAGGTTTGTTGCAGTCTGCTTCTGTTTTCTTATCCCTTTCTCTTCCCCTTGACAACTACCCAATTGCAGGTTCCTATAATTTTTTTCCCTCTTCTTTTAAACCCCTCTTTGAGATCTAACTTCTTGGGAGTCCCCCCCTAAAAAAAACCAATTCTGTTCATCTATTCTCTCACTTTTTTCTCCTCTCTTCTACCCTTTTCCTGCTGTTTCCTTGAAATGCCGAAATGCAGTGCTGTGTATATTTGTGTGTATTTTTCTCTTTTTATAAGATTAGATGAGAAAGAAGTTTTTAGTGTCAGTTATTACTTCTGTCCCTTCTGCCTTGTTTACATAATCTTCTACTTGTAAGTCTTGATTATGTGAGATAGTGTTCACCATTCTTCCTTTTATCCATGTTTTCCATGCTTACTTTAAGATCATTAAAGCAGAATAGATCCACAACTAGGACATCTGTCTGGTCAAATTTCCTTTATTAGCTCCCATGACAATATAGTTCTGATGGGACATGTTTCATTTTCCCATGTTAGAATTTGAATGTTTAATCTTAATTAGAATTGTGTGATGACTTGCTCGTGTTTACCATTGATTCTCTTGTTTCTCTTCAGTCTAATTTTTCATTTTGTAGTTTCTTCTTAGCTCTGGTCTTTTCATTAGAAAGGCTCAGCATGGTTCATTTTTTACCACTTGTAGTATTATATTCTGTTTTTCTGGGTAAGTTATTTTTGGTTGTATATCTGTATTTTTTGCCTTTTGAAATATTATATTCCAGGTTCTCTCACCTTTATAATTGTGCCTTCTAAATCATTTGTGATCCTGACTGTGGCTCCTCAGCACTTAAATTTTTTCCCTGCCTGTTTGCTGTATTTTTCTTTTACCTTGAACTTCTGAATTTTGGCTATAATATTCTTGGGAATTTTTGTTTCAGTATTTCAACTAGTGATCAGTGAATTCTTTCTCTTTTCATTTTTCTTTTTGGGTTTAAGAGATCCTAGCAGTTTTCTTTTACATTTCTTGAAATTTGATGTCTAAACTAATTTTTAAACTTTCTTTTAACTCTTAAATTTCTTCCAGAAATTCTAGTTGAGCTTGTGCCTGAGCTCTGTTTTTTAATTTAATTATTTACTTGTAGATGTTTTGTAACAGTTCTCTTCTCTTGGGTTTATGCCTTGAGTATCCCTGTCACCAGGAGAACATGTAAAAAAATTTTTTTGCTAGGTCTTTGACCCTACTTCTTGAATAAATTCATGTTAGGACAACTCTTTGCATTTCTGGTGGGCATACCTGGGCTGACCTTTTATCCTTTTGTGTCCTGCTGCTCCTTTTTTTGGGATGATGAGGGCTGTGTTATTACAGGATCTCACGGACAGTTAGGACTTGGGACCAGCAGTCTCTCAGTCTTGCCAAAGTATTCTGATCCATACCAAAGTCTGATTGCTAGTCCTGACCTGGCTTTTAGTCTGAGCAATATACCTGTTGCCTTGTCCTTAGTTGGCATTTCAGTAGTTTGCTCCTGTACTTTGCCACTGTTCACCAGCTCCAAAGCTTTACTTGCTCAGTGACAGAAGTGCAGGTTCCTTTTAGTCTAAGGATCTAGACTTGCTCTAATTAATTTATTGTTAACTTCAGACTTTGCTGTGATCTGTACCTGACACCTTGCTCAGCTAGAGGAATCAAAACCACACTGCTACTTGCTTCTGAATTTGCTTCTTCCTCAGTGCACAACAAAGGGCCTGAGGTTGCTCCTTTCTCCCTATTGCAATCCACTGGGGTTTGTCTCCTTTTAGTTTTCCTTGCATCTGTATCTCTCAACTGGGTAGAGTGTGATTAATCTCCCAGTTATCCCATATTTCTGTATCCTGTAAAAGATCAGTTCCCTTTCCTGGACTCCATGCTAAAATGCTTTTGTTGCCATTCCGTGACCTCTTACCCATTGTCCGTAGAGTTTTATTTCTTATGGAGCATTTTATAATTTATTTATTTATTTATTTTTTGCAAGGCAGTGGGGTGACGTAACTTGCCCAGAGTCACACAGCTACTAAGTGTTATGTGTCTGAGGACTCCAGGGCCAGTGCTGTATTCACTGTGCCACCTAGCTGCCCCCATAGAGTTTTATTTCTATCTTTCACTACCTACCTTGCTTGGAAAAAATGACACCTTGTAATTTTTTTTCTTATGCTTCCTGACCAGGACTTAATCTGCAGCTTTTTCTAGATCTTTGTGGAGGATTGTTGAGGGGGGAAGCTCAATTGTAGTTCTTTTGCTTCCTTACTGTATTGACTTTGTTTTACCATATTTTTAAAAATATTGTGGACTTTTTGTTTTAATATATGATTTTTAAAATCTATTTGAGTATCTTTCTGATGATTTTAAAAATTTATTTAGTATTTAATTCCCCCCCATTACATGTGTTACATGTTTTTAAATCTTTAACATGTTTTTAAAACTTTGAGTTCCAAAGTCTCTCCCCTTCTCCCTTCCGAGCCCCCCTCATTGAGAAGGCAAGCCATTCCATATGTTACATATGTCTAGTCATGCAAAACATATCCATAATAATCATGTTTTAAAAGAAAACATAGACCATTTCTCCAATTGATGTGCATCCCCTCAATTTTTAACTCTTTTCCCCCAGAAAAGAGCTGCTATAAATATTTTTGTACATGTAGATCCATTTCCTTTTTGTTTCTCAATTTTCTACTTTCCTCCTAATCTTGGTTGCATTGGCTTTCTTTGTGCAAAACTTTTCAATTTAACGTAATCAAAATTATCCATTTTGCATTTTGTAATGTTCTCTATCTCGTTTGATCATAAATTCTTCTGTTCTCCATAAATCTGACAGGTAAACCATTCCTTGCTCTCCCAGTTTGCCTTTATGTCTAAATCATGAACCCATTTTGACTTAATTTTGGTATATGCTGTAAGATTTCGGTCTATGCCTAGTTTCTGCCAAACTCTTTTCCAGTTTTCCCAGCAGTTTTTGTCAAATAGTGAGTTCTTATCCTAGAAGCTGGGGTCTTTGGGTTTATCAAATAGTAGATTACTATAGTCATTGACTAATGTGTCTTGCATACCTAACCTATTCCACTGATCCACCACTCTGTTTCTTAGCCAGTACCAAGTAGTTTTGATGATTGCTGATTTATAATACACTTTAACATATGGAATGGCTCGGCCACCTTCCCTATGATTTCTTTTCATTAGTTCCCTTGATATTCTGGACCTTTTGTTCTTCCAGATGAATCTTGTTATTATTTTTTTCTAGTTCTATAAAATAATTTTTTGATATTTTGATTGGTATGGCACTGAATAAGGAAATTAACTTAGGTAGAATTGTCATTTTTATTATATTAGCTCAGCCTGCCCATGAGCAACTGATGTTTTACCAATTATTTAGATCTGACTTTATTTCTGTGGAAAGTGTTTTGCAATTGTGTTTATATAGTTCTTGGATTTGTTGTGTGCAGGTAGACTCCTAAATATTTTATAATGTCTACAGTAACTTTAAATGGAATTTCTCTTTCTGTCTCTTGCTGTTGGGCTTTGTTGGTAATATATAGAAATGCCAATGGTTTATGTGGGTTTATTTTAAAGCCTGCAACTTTGCTAAAGTTGTTATTTGTATCAAGTAGTTTTTTTACTTGATTCTCTGGGATTCTTTAAGTATATCATCATATCATCTACAAAGACTGATAGCTTTGTTTCTTCTTTGCCTATTCTAATACCTTCAATTTCTTTTTCTTCTCTTATTACTAAAGCAAACATTTCCAGTACCATATTGAAAAACAGTGGTGATAATGGACATCCTTGTTTCACCCCTGATCTTATTGGAAATGCTTCTAGCTTGTCTCCATTACATATAATACTTGCTGAAGATTTTAGGTAGCTGTTACTTATTATTTTAAGGAAGACTCCATTTATTTCTATGTTCTCTAGTGTTTTCCTTTTTTTTTTTTTTTTTAAAGTGAGGTAATTGGGGTTAAGTGACTTGCCCAAGGTCACACAGCTAGTATGTGTCAAGTGTTTGGTCTGAAGCCGGATTTGAACTCAGGTCCTCCTGACTTCAGGGCAGGTGCTTTATCCACTGCGCCACCTAGCTGTCCCCCCTAGTGTTTTCAATAGGAATGGATGTTGTATTTTGTCAAAAGCTGTTTCTGTATCTATTGAGATAATTGTGTGATTTCTGTTAGTTTTGTTGTTAATATGATCAATATGCTGTTAAGTTTTCCTAATGTTGAACAAGCCCTGCACTCCTCATATAAATCCTACCTGGTCATAGTGTATTATTCCTGTAATAAGTTACTATAATCTTTTTGCTAATATTTTATTTAAAATTTTTGCATCTATATTCATTAGGGAAATTGATCTATAATTTTCTTTCTCTGTTTTCACTCTTCCCAGTTTAGGTATCAGGACCATATTTGTATCTTAAAAAGAATTTGGTAGGACTCCTTCACCTGCTTTCCCAAATAGTCTACATAGTATTGGAATTAATTGTTCTTTAAATGTTTGATAGAATTTGCTTGTAAATCCATCTGGCCCTGGAGATTTTTTCTGAGGGAGTTCATTGATGGCTTGTTCAATTTCTTTTTCTGAAATAGGGTTATTTACGTATTTTGCTTCCTCTTCCGTTAATGTGGGCAATTTATATTTTTAAAATATTCATCCATTTCACTAAGATTCTCAAATTTATTGGCATACAGTTGGGCAAAATATTTCCTAATTATTATTTTAATTTCGTCTTCATTGATGGTGAATTCGCCCTTTTCATTTTTGATACTGGTAATTTAGTTTTCTTCTTTATCTAAATTAAATTAGCCAAAGATTTGTCTATTTTATTGTTTTTTTTCATAAAACCTGCTCTTAGTTTTATTTATTAGTTCAATAGTTTTCTTAATTTCAATTTTATTAATCTCTCCTTTGGTTTTCAGTATTTCTAATTTGGTATTTAATTGGGGATTTTTAATTTGTTCTTTTTCTAGTTTTTGTAGTTGCATGCCTAATTCATTGATCTCCTCTTTATCTGTTTTATTCATGTAAGCATTTAAAGATATAACACTTACCTAAGAACTGCTTTTGCTGCATCTCATAAGTTTTGGTATGTTGTCTCATTCTCATTCTCTTGGATGAAGTTATTGATTGTTTCTATGATTTATTGTTTGACCCTTTCATTCTTTAGGATTAGATTATTTAGTTTCCAATTAATTTTTAGTTTATCTTTCCATGACCCTTTATTACATATAATTTTTATTGCATCATGATCTGAAAAGGATACATTTAATATTTGTGACTTTCTGCATTGGATTGTAAAGTTTTTATGCTCTAGTACATGGTCAGTTTTTGTGTACGTGCCATATACCACTGAGAAAAAAGTATATTCCTTTCTATACCCATTCAATTTTCCCCAGAGATCTACTGTATCTAACTTTTCTAAAATTTTGTTCACCTCCTTACTTTCTTGTTTATTTTGTGGTTAGATTTATCTAGTTCAGAGAGGGGGAGGTTGAGGTGCCCCACTAGTATAATTTTGCTATTTCTTCCTGTAATTCTCTTAACTTCTCCTTTAAGAATTTGCATGCTATACCTCTTGGTGCATATATATTTAGTAATGATATTACTTCATTGTCTATGATGCCTTTTAACAGGATGTAGTTTTCTTCCTTATTTCTTTTAATAAATCTGTTTCTGCTTTTGCTTTGACTAAGAGCGGGATTGCTACCCCTGCTTTTTTTACATCAACTGAACCATAATGTATTCTACTCCAGCCTTTTACCTTTAGCCTGTGTGTGTCCCTCTGTTTCAGATATGTTTCCTGTAAACAACATATTGTAGGATTATGGTTTTTAATCCATTCTGCTATCCACTTCTGTTTTATGGAAGAGTTTCATCCCATTTACATTAACAGTTATGATTACTATCTGTGTCTTTTCTCTCCATTCTGTTTATTCTTTATGCTTTTCTTTCTCCTTTTCTCCCTTTCCCTCCTCACTGGAGTTTTGCTTTTCACCCCTGCCTCCCTCAAACTGCCTTCCCTTCTATCAGCCCACTCCCTTTTCTTTCCCTTTTCCATTACTGCTTTTTTTATCCCTTTTATCCCCTCATCCCCCTTCTTTCCCCATTCTCCTCCTACGGCCTATATGGCAAGTTAAATTTCTATACCTGACTGAGTATGTTATTCCCTCTTTGAGCCAAATCTGATGAGAGTAAAGTTCAAACAATGCTCATCTCCCTCCCTCCTTTCCCCCTACTGTAATATATCTTTGTGCCTCTTCATGTGATGTAATTTATCCTTTTCTGCTTCCTCCTTTCCTCTTCTCCCATTACAGTTCCTTTTCACCATTTCATTAGGTTTTTTATCATCACATCAAAATCAGTTAAGCCCATCCCCGCTGTCTCTGTATATCCCTTCTAAATATTCGTAATAAAGATACAGTTCTCAAGAGTTATAAGTGTCATCTTCCCATTTAGGGATGTAAACAGTTTACCCTTATTGAATAACTTTTTTTCCCCCCTTTCTGGTATACCTTTTTATGCCTATCTTGAGTCTTATAATTGAAGATCAGATTTTCCATTGAGCTCTGGTCTTTTCATCAGGAAAGTCTGGAAGTCAACTATCGTTGAATGTCCATCTCCTCCCCTGAAAGATTATGCTCAGTTTTGCTGGGTAGTTGATCCTTGGTTGTGATCCAAGCTCCTTTGCCTTACGGAATATCATATCCAAGCCCTTGATGTTTTAATGTAGAAGCTGAAAGGTCCTGTGTAATCCTGACTGTGGTTACACAATATTTGAATTGCTTCTTTCTGGCTGCTTTCAGATTTTTCTCCTTGATCTGATAATTCTGGAATTTGGCTACAATATTCCTATACAATATTGGCATTTTCAATTTGGAATCTCTATCAGGAAATGATTAGTGGATTCTATTTTTACCCTCTGGTCCTCGGACCTCAGGACAGTTTTCCATGATGATCTCCTGAAAGATGCTGTCCAGGCTCTTTTTTTCATCATGGCTTTCAGGTAGACTAATAATTCTTAAGTTATCTCTCCTGGATCTATTTTCCAGGTCAGTTGTTTTTCCAATGAGGAATTTTACATTTTCTTCTGTTTTTTTTTATCTTGTTGATTTTGTTTTACTGATTCTTGATGTCTCATAGAGTTATTAGCTTCCAGTTGCCCAATTCTAATTTTTAATGAATTGTTTTCTTCAATTAACTTTTGTACCTCTTTTTCCATTTTGCCCATTTTACTTTTTAGCCCTTATTTGACTTTTAAAATCTTTCTTTAGCTCTTCCAAGAAGCCTTTTTGGACTTGAGACCAGTTCATATTCCCCTCTTGAGTTTTCAGATGTGGGTATATTGACAATGTTATCCTCCCCTTAATTTGTGTTTTGATCTTTCCTGTCACCAAGATGCTTTTCTATGGTCATTGTTTTTCTATGTTGCTTCTTGCTCATGTTGTTCGCCTTTTGTTTTTTTTTTTTTTTACTTTTAAAGTTGATCTCTGCTTCTGGGCCACAGGGGGCACTGTCCCAGGCTTCTTGTGCTGGGCGCTAAGGCCTGGTTACTGGTTTGCTGAGGTGGAACTTGCCACTGTCTTGCTGGGATACCTCCCTTCCTGTACTGTTCCCCTTTAGCCACAGCAGGAAGAATCTTTCCTGTTAATCCCCCTAGCCTCATGAGCTGAAAGACTGCTGTATCTAGTCTTTCTGCTGCCTCTACTATTTAGGGATTTTTCCTTGTGCAATATTCTCTGAGTTTTTCAAGGTCCATAAGGGAGGGTGAGAGCCTGCTTACTCTGCCTTCTTGGCTTCCTGAAATTGATATAGGTGACTTTCAAACATTTGATCTGTGGGCTAATAGCTTCAAAGACTGCTCCTGCCTCTATGACAGCTGTCGCCACTACTGCTGCTATCTCCGCTATGGCTGCTGATCCAGTCACTCCCAAGGCCTGTTCCTGGTTTGCTGGTGCTGGGGCTGTATTGCATGCCTTGCAGGCCTGCACTTCTCTGTCACCTACTTCTGACAGATTGCTCCTCCTGACCTTCTAAGTTGTCTCTGGCATCTGTGGGCTGAGAAGACAGGAACCCACTACTGCTTGTCATTCAGTCCCCTGAAACCTGCTCCCAGGACTTGTTTTCTGTAGTTAATTTTTGTCCTTCCTTTTCCAAGCTATTGACTCTCTCTTGCATACCTGTCATTTTTTTCCCCTATTTTTCTTCTACCTCTCTTATTTGACTTCTAAAATCCTTTTTGCGCTCTTCCAAGAAGGCTTTTTGGGGTTGAGACCAGTTCATATTCCCTTTTGAGGTTTCAGATGTGGGTATATTGACAGTGTTGTCCTCTTCTGAATTTCTACCTTGATTTTCCCTGGCCCCATAATAAAAATCTGTGGTCATTTTACGTTTCTTTTTGCTCATGGTGTTTGCTTATTTCCTGACTTTAAGAAAAAAAAAAAAAGAGCTCTCCTGCTGGAGAGCAGGGGGCACTGACCCAAGCTTCTTGTGTTGGGAGCCCGGAGCCTAGTCACTAGCTTTGTGTGTTGAGGCCTCAGATGCTGCCAGTTGGAGGCTATAGGGCTCTGGCAGCTTACCTAGTGTTGGACTGGAATAAGCAACACTGGAGCTCTAGGGGTAGGGGTTGAGAATCTGACCCCTGAAGAACACCTGCTCACCTGGGCCTTGCACTCCTTTCTTTGACTCCTGCTCACCTGGGCCTTACACAGGGATGTTTTGCTGCTGGAGGATGTCTCAGTCTGGAGCTTTACCTCTTGGAATTATGCGTCCCAGAGTTTTGCTGAGACACCGGGAGACTTGGCTGCCAGAGAATGCTGTGGCATGTGGTGGTTTTCTGAGCTGGTGTCCACCGGTTCCCCTGCCTGTACTGAGGCACTTGGGGGTCCTGGTGTTGGTGCTTGCCTGCTCTACCACTCAGGGATTCAAGATCTCCCCCTGGTATGCTGAGGTTGGTCATTCCATTAGCTTGCTGGGATGCCTCCCATTCTATATTGCTCCTCCTTCCCCAGAGTGAAAGGGGCCTTTCCCATCAGTCCCCCAAGTTTCCTGTGCTACAATATTGCTGCACCCTATCTTTCTGCTCATTCAGCTGTTCCAGGGTTTTTCCTGGGATGATATTTTCTGGGCTTTCAGAGGTCTATAAGGGAGAATGAGAGTGACTTTCTTCTTACTCCACCATCTTGGCTTGTAAAGACAATTTTTAACATTCATTTTTAAAACTTTGAGTTCCAAATTCTCTCCCTTCCTCCCTTCCCACCCACCCTCTTTGTGAAGGCAAGCACTTTGATATGGGTTATACTTGTGTAGTCATGCAAAACACTTCCATAAAAGTCATGTTGTCAAAGACTAACTATTTTTCCTTTCATCCTATTCTGTCCCCGGTTTATTCTATTCTCTCCTTTCACCCTGTCCCTCCTCAAAAGGTTTGCTTCTGATTACCCCCCTCCCCCAATCTGCCTTCCCTTCTATCATCCTCCCCTTCTTTTATTCCCTTCCCCTCCTACTTTCCTGTAGGGTAAGATAGATTTCCATATCCAATTGGGTATACATGTTATTCCCTCCTTAAGCCAAATTCCAATGAGAATAAGGTTTCACTCATTGCCTCTCACTTCTCCCCTCTTACCAACTTTTATTTTGCCTCTTTTAAGTGAGGTGATTTACCTCATTCTACCTTGCCTTTTCTTCTTTTCCCAGTATAATCCTCTCTCATCCCTTAATTTTATTTTTTAGATATCATCCCTTCACATTCAACTGACCCTGTGCCCTCTTTTTCTATGTATATATCCCCTGCAACTACTCTAATACTGAGAAAGGCTTCATGAGTTAAAAATATCATCTTTCCATGTAGGAATTCAAACAGTTCAACTTTAATAAGTCCCTTATGATTT
Organism: Vombatus ursinus; assembly: GCF_900497805.2. Taxonomy (NCBI): domain Eukaryota; kingdom Metazoa; phylum Chordata; class Mammalia; order Diprotodontia; family Vombatidae; genus Vombatus; species Vombatus ursinus. The sequence continues at coordinate 354,983 of NW_020954181.1, forward strand.
CTCTTTCCTGTTTACCTTATGCTTCTCTTGAATCTTGTATATGAAAGTCAGTTTTTCTATTTAGCTCTGGTCTTTTCTCAAGAATACATTAAATTCCTTTGTGTCATTGAATATATATATATATATATATATATATATATATTTTTTTTTTGCCTTCATGGATTACATTCAGTTTTGCTGGGTAGGTAATTCTTGGTTTTAATCCTAGCTCCTTTGACCTCTGGAATATCATATTCCCAGCCCTCTGATCCCTTAATGCAAAAGCTCCTAAATCTTGTGTTATCCTGATTGTGGTTCCACAATACTTGAATTGTTTCTTTGTGGCTGCTTGCATTATTTTCTTTCTAAGCTGGGAACTCTGGAGTGTGGCCATAATGTTTCTGGGAGTTTTCATTTTGGGATCTCTTTTAGGAGATGACTGGTAAATTCTTTCAGTTTCTGTTTTACCCTATACTTCCAGAATATCATGGCAGTTTTTGTTGATAATTTCTTGAAGGATGCCATCTAGGCTCTTTTTTTTGATCTTGGCTTTCACGTAGTCCAATAATTTTTAAATTTTCTCTCCTGGATCAGTTTTCAGGTCAGTTGTTTTTCTGAGGAGATATTTCACATTGTCTTCTATTTTTTCATTCTTTGGTTATGTTGTATAATTTTTTGATTTCTCATAGAGTCATTAGCTTCCATTTGCTCCATTCTAGTTTTTAAGGAATTGTTTTTTTGTTTTTTGTTTTTTTTCAGTAAACTTTTGGACCTCCTTTTCCATTTGGCCAATTCTGCTTTTTTAAAACATTCTTCTTCTCATTGGCTTTTTGGACCATTTTTGCCATTTGGTCTGTTCTATTTTTTAAGGTGTTATTTTCTTCAGTATTTTTTTAGATCTTCTTTACCAAGCTATTGACTCTTTTTTTCATGATTTTCTTGCATCACTCTTATTTCTCTTCCTAATTTTTCCTCTAACTTTATCTGTATGCAGCCACCATCAGTTCTTTCTCTGGGGGTAAATAGCATTTTTCATCATAGTCCTTTAGAGTTGTCTTGGATCTTTTATTGCTGAGAATAGCCAACTCATTTGTAGCTGATCATCTTACAATATTGCTGTTACTTTGTACACAGTACATTTCACTTTGTGTGAGCCCACGCAAGTCTTTCCAGGTTTTTCTGAGAGCATCCTGTTCATCATTTCTTCTAGTATAATAATATTCCATTATAATCACATACCACTACTTGTTCAGCCATTCCTCAATTGATAGGCATTCCCTCAGTTTCTAATTCTTTTCCCCCAGAAAAGAGCTATCAATATTTTTGCACATATAAATCTTTTTCCTTTTTGTTTATTATCTCTTTTGGAATACAGCCCTAGTAGTGGTATTGTTAAGTCAAAGGATATGCATGATTTTATAGCCCTTTGGACATTGTTCCAAATTGCTCTACAGAGTTTCAGTTTACAACTCCACCAGCTGTGCATTAATGTCTCATTTTTCCCATATCCCCTCCAACATTTACCTTTTCTGTCCTGTTAGCCAATCTAGTAGGTATGGTAGTACCTCAAAATTGTTTTAATTTGCATTCCTCCAATCAGTAGTGAGTTAGAGTATTTTTTCATATGCCTGTGGATAGCTTTGATTACTTCATCTGAAAACTGATCATATCTTTTGATCATTTATCAATTGGGGAATGGCTTGTATTTTTATAAATTTGACTCAGTTCTCTCTGTTTGAGAAATGAGTCCTTTATCAGAGAAACTTGCTTCAAAAATTTTTTTACAGTTACTATTGCTAACTCTGTTCCTCTCCATACTATTCCCCCCCCCCACATCCCCATTGATTGTATTCTCTCTTTCCTTTCATGCTCAAAAGTGTTTTATTTCTGACTACCCCCTCCACCAATCTGCTCTAACTTCCCCTCTTACTTTCCTATAGGGTAAGATAAATTTCTGTACCCAATTGAGTATGTGTTATTCACTCTTTGAGCGAATTCTGATGAGAATAAGGTTCACTTACTCCCCCTCACATCTTCCCTCTTCCCCTGCACTGTAAAAGCTTTTTCTTGCCTCTTTTATGTGAAATAATTTACCCCATTCCACCTCTCCCTTTCTCTTTCTCCCAGGACATTCCTTTCTCACCTCTTAATTTTATTTTTCAGGTATCATCCCTTCATATTCAGCTTACACCTGTGTCCTCTGTCTGTATACACACACACACACACATACATACATACATACATATGTATATACACTCCTTGTAACTATTCTAATACTGAGAAAGGTCTTATGAGTTACAAACATCATCTTCCCATGTGAGAATGTAAACAGTTTAACCTTATCAAGTCCCATATGATTTCCCTTTTCTGTTTACCTTTTTATGCTTCTCTTGAGTCTTGTATTTGAATGTCAGATTTTGTATTCAGATCTGATCTTTTCATCAAGAATGCTTGAAGGGAGGGATTGTTGTGGGGGTAGATTAAGTAATAGATGGGCAAGGTAGTAGATAGAAGAAAAGTAATACTTCAAAGGGGCATATCAAATGGTGTTTAGATTTATGGGAATGGGAGGATAAGGGAGAGATTGCTGGGGGGGTGTAGTTTAAGTAATAGGAAGGCATGGTAGCAGGTAGATGTAAAGTAAAGGAGTTGGGAGAGATAGGAAAAAAGAGGTATGCCCAAACATAAAAACAAAGATTAGGATTAGAATCTCTTAGGCAGAGTTTATGTTTGTATATGTATGTATGTATGTATGTATATTTGTATATGTGTGTGTATCAGTATATATAAATATATCCACACTTAATTGTAGCGTCATGGGATGGGGGAAAGGAGGTGGAAGGGCGGGGAAAAAAAGTAAACAGTGTACATCTAGGAACAAAAGAAAACCCACAAGGAAGCAAAGGACAGCTTTCAACATAATGTGCAGTATTTAATATATAGGCTTTCTTGAAATGGAAAGTTATTGCTATATATTCTGAATACTCTCCTGTGTTTTTCTGTTCATAAAACATGCTTTTTTCTTTTCTGTATTTATGTTTAAGTTCATTATTTAAGTTTATCATGTCTCTTTTTCTTATGTATTTAAGTTTTAGTATTTGTATGAAACAAAAAAAAAGATTAAAAGAAAAGAATGCTTGAAAGTCCTCTATCTTATTGAAATTCCATTTTTTCCTCTGAAAGATTATACTCAGTTTTGCAGTGTAGATGATTCTTGGTTATAATCCTAGCTCCTTTGCCCTCCAGAATATCATATTGTAAGCCCCCTAATCCTAAACTGCTGAATCTGATGTTATCCTGTCAGTGGCTCCACAGTACTTGAATTGTTTCTTTCTTGTTGCTTGCAATAATTTCTTTTTGACCTGAGGACTCTGGAATTTGGCTATAATATTCCTGGCAGTTTTCATTTTGGGATCTCTTTCAGCAGGTGCTTGGTGGATTCTTTCAATTTCTATTTTACCCTCTGGTTCTAGAATATCAGCGCAGTTTTCCTTGATAATTTCTTGAAAGATGATATCTAGGCTCTTCTTTTGATCATGACTTTTACATAGTCCAATAATTTTTATATTATTTCTTCTGGATCTGTTTTCCAGGTCAGTTGTTTTTCCAATGAGATATTTCACACTCTTCTATTTTTTTTTCTTTTGGTTTTGTTTATTTCTTGATTTCTCACAACGTCATTTGTTCCATTCTTATTTTTAAGGAGTTATTTTCTTCAGTGAGCTTTTAAACCTCCTTTTCCATTTGACCAGCTCTGCTTTTTAAGGTACTCTTCTATTCATTGGCTTTTTGGACCTCTTAAATATTTGGCCTAGTCAGTTTTTTAAGGTGTGATTTTCTTCAGCATTTTTTTGTGTCTCCTTTATCAAGCTATTGACTCTTTTCTTATGATTTTCTGGCATCACTCTCATTTCTCTTCCCAATTTTTCATCTACCTCTCTTACTTGATTTTCAGAATCCTTTTTGAGGTCTTCCATGGCCTGAGACCAGTCCTCATTTTTCTTGGAGGCTTTGGATGTATGAGCTTTGACTTTGTTGTCTTCTTCTGAGTGTGTGTTTTGATCTTCCTTGTCACCAAAGTAAGTTTCTATAATCAGAGTTTTTTTCCATTGTTTGCTTATTTCCCCAGTCTATTACTTGACTTTTAACTCTTTGTTAAAGTAGAGTTCTGATTCCAGGGTGAGTGTGCACTGTTCCAAGCTGTTTTGTGCAGCTGTTTTCAGAGATATTGCTAGGGACCTGTAAGTTTTCAGCTATTCCAAGGTGGCATAGTCTAAGCAGAGATATTTATTCCTCTCCTGGTCTGTGCTCTTCTGGTGTGTTCGCAACCACAAGCACTGTTTTCTGCCCTGAAACTTTGAGGAGGGTTCCCTCTCTGCTGTGCCATGCTAGTGCTCCTCCTCACCCTGGGACTGACACACAGGACTGTGACCTGGATGTGAGTGTTGGCAATGCAACAGTGTCCTGCTTCAGTGCTAGCAAAAAGACCCCTGTAATCTCCTTCTGACCAGTTGTTCAACCCCCTTCTGTCTGTGAGCTGAGAGCCCTAGAATCAGCTGTTGCCACTGCTGGTGATGAATCAGTAACTCTCAAGGCCTGCTTCTGGTTTCCTGTGGCCTGTGCTGTACTGTGTTCCACTCTTACCCAGGTATGGGATAGATCTTTCCTGATGGCCTTCTAAGCTCTCTTTTGTGTCTGTGGGCTGAGAGGTCTGGAAACTCTCACTGCTGCCATTGATTTGGTGACCCTAAGGCCTGCTCAGAATTTGCTGTGGTGCATTCTGTGCTGGTGTGGCCTGTGCTGTACTGTGCTCCTCTCAGATCCTCGTGCAGCAGTCCTTTTCTACTGGCCTTCCAAGTTCTCTTGGGCTGGAATATTGTTTCACTCTGTCTTTTTGTGGGTTCTGCTACTCTAGAATTTGTTTAGAGTCATTTTCAAAGGTTATTTCTTGGGCTTTGGGGGAGAGCTCAGGCAAGTCCCTGCCCTTAACTCTACCATCTTGACTCTGTCTCCTAGATCCTTTCTTCTTATTTTTTTTAGGCAATTGGGGTTAAGTGACTTGTCTGGGGTCACACAGCTAGTAAGCGTCAAGTGTTTGGTCTGAGGCTGGATTTGAACTCAGGTCCTCCTGACTTCAGGGCTGGAGCTCTATCCACTGAGCCACCTAGCTGCCCCTCCTAGATCCTTTCTAATAAAAAAATTATCTTATTACAAAATACACCTTTCCATTTTTATTTGAATTCTCCATAATTATTATTTCTTTTTGCACAGTAATATTTTGTTAATATGCTGATTTACTTTCAGCCATTCAGGCGTCTTGGTGACGCAGTGGATAGAGTGCTAGACTTCGACTCAGATGTTTGAATTCCATTTGCTTCAGTTTCCTTATCTTGAAGACTCAGACATTGAATAACGATGTGATACTTGGAAAATCATTTAACTTCTATTTGCCTTTATTTTCTCATCTGTAAAATAGAGATAGTAGCACCTACCTTCCAGGTGTGAGGACAGAATGAAATATATGTAAAGTGCTTTGCAAACCTTAAAAGTGCTCTATCAGTACTAGCTGTTATTATTATTGTTGTTGTTGTTAGCCAGTCCTCAATTGAAGAACATCTTCCAGTACTTTGCTACATAAAAACCAGCTTTGAATATTTTGGTATATATTGGATTTTTATTGTGTTTTTTTTTTTTTAACTTTTTTGGGATGCATGTAGACTAGTGAAATTGCTAGTTCAAAAGTCATTATAATGCCAGTCATTATGATGGAAATGTAGTCTTACTAATGGCAATAGTTTTGTCACCACATTGGGACTTAAATTACTTCATTAACTGAGGTAGTATATGAGGAAGTGTAGGTGTCACTAAAATTTTAAAATATGAAGTTGGGTATGTGAATAGATCTGACCGAATATGTGTGGGAAAAATTCCATGCTGGAGGCAGTACAGCTTTAAAAGCACTTAGGGATTGATTTTCTTTTTATTTTAAAAATTTTTTTTCATTATTCTGAACTTGACAAAAACCAAGAAACACAAATACTTCCATATACAGTCAGTCCTCAGCTTTAGTAGGGGTAATATCCCTAGAAAATAGTGCAGGAGCAGCTAGGTGGCACAGTGGATAGAGCTCCAGCCTTAGAGTCAGGAGGACCTGAGTTCAAATCCATCCTCAGACACTTGACACTTACTAGCTGTGTGACCCTGGGCAAATCACTTAACCCCAATTGCCTTAGCAAAAAAAAAAAAAAAATAGTGCAGAAGTAAAAAATGTGAATGTTGGTACATTGAATCTATGAGAAATAGAGGTGTAAGTTCACGCAATCACCAAAAACCAATCTTTTGCTAGAGGTCACTGAAAATGCACTTTGCTGCATATAATTCTTTATTACAAAACATTAATTCTGAAAATATGTATTTTTCCTAACATAGTTACCATGAAATAACTCATAAAATGCAGTATAAAATAAAATTAGTAACATGCAGAACAGTTTTCTTGCTAGTAATTCTGTGACTTTTTGTGATAACATCTCAATTAAAAATTGATTTCAGACAGTATTCACTTTTCATAACACGTGAAATCTACAGTATCTTCAATATTAAACAGCAAATAAAATTCTTACAAGTAAAACATTTTTTTAACCCGAATCTTGCCTTCCCCTGTGTCAAATGGCGATGTGCAGGCATTGTACTGTGTAATGAATTGTTGATTTGTTAACATCAAACTCATGGCCAACAGAGGCTGCAGACAGACATTCAAGCACAAAGTTTGTCTAACACCTTTATTTTCTGACTAAGCAGCATCACTGACTTGCACGCTTGGCTTTAGAGCCTAAAGGATTTGCACTATGCTTTTGGGGCATAATTGTAACACAAAACTTGAGTTTTGAAGGCAAACAATGAAAACATACAATGAATACATGAGGTGCTCTGCTCTACAGTGCTAGAGTAAAGAAGACTAGTGAAGTGCCTAATAGGACAGCAACCAGTCCATAAACTTGTGGCATGGTTCTTCTCCTTTTTTACTCTGCCATAATGAACATTTGTGGCTATACACAGCAAAGTCAAAAACGAGAAGAACCATGCCACAAGTTTATGGATTGGTTGCTATCCTACTAGGCACTTCATTGGTCTCTCCGACCTCAAGAACAATGTTACGTCAAAAATGTCTCGGGTTAATACCCAGGAACTGGCCAAGTCCCTGGATGTTTACCCCCTGGATGTTTACCCCCTGGATGTTTACCTCAAGACCTGTTTTTAAGGAATAGTTCCCCAAGGTGGGTCTGGGTTGAAACAAGTCCCAGAACAATATGTTAGGGGAGTTCCTTGTCCCTTGGCTTGGGCTGTGGGTAGGGAAGATCTTACACATTAACCCTTCACACTTAAACTTTTAGTGCTCTCTCTACTCCAGAGGTTTCAAACCTCACCTACTCTCTTCCCATAAAATGCCCAAATTTAATCTGAACCAGATTAAAATGAAATTAGGAAATATTTAAGAAAAATAAATTAAAATACAATATAACATCGATAATGTGAATTTATGATTTTCCAAGTCAATATGCAGCCTGCAGGGATGCTATTTGACTTTGACATTCCTGTTCTAGGTAACTAAAATTATAAGCTCCACAAAAAGTACAAACCTAGGTTGATTGAGGGAGTTTCCTCACCTGGACATTCCCTGAAATCATTGGTGCAGTCCCTATTTCTGCACTCCCTTATGAGAAATAAGTATAGTCCCACAAAATAAATCAGTCCATTGACCATGACAATACATGACAATACTTATTTTTATTATCTTATTAATAACAATAAATATGTATGTATGTATACACACACATACATTCACACACACACAGAGCTAGATGACACATTGGAATGAGACTGAACCTGGAGCCAGGAAGACCTGACTTCACATGTGGCCTTAAACAAACTGACCCTATGCAAGTCACTTAACCTTATTTTTGCTTTAGTTTCTTCAGCTATAAAATGGAGATAACAGCAGAACCTACCTCACAGGGTTGTTGTACCAGATGAGATATTTGTAAAGCACTTAGCACAGTACCTGGCACATAGTAGTCTTATTCCCTTTTCTTTCCCTTATTCTTTGTCTCTAATCTATCACCTCTTGGATCAGAAGGTAGGATTCCATGCTTCATTAGTCTTCTGGGGTTATGGTTGAATGTTATGTTAATTAGAGTTCTTAAGTCTTTCAAAGGTGTTTTGCTTTACATTTTTGTACTAGTCAATAGTCACACCTTTATTAAGTACTTTCTAGTGCAACCAGATGGAAAATGAGGAAATGGGAATTGCTAAGCCACTTCTTAAGTGGAGCTTGTGTAAATAATATTTAATATTCAAATAGTGTTTAATAGTTGTGTAAATTTTTCTCCCATTTCTGCTTACTTCACTCTGTATCAGTTCATAAATCTTCCAAAGTTCTCTGAATCTCTTTTGTTTCTTATGATACAGTCATTTTTCATTATATTCATATACCATGATTTGTTCGGCCATTCCCTAGTTGATGGGTACTCCATTTGTTTCTAGCTCTTTGCTCCAGTAAAAAGTCCTGCTATAAATATTTTAGCAAGTATAGGTCTTTTCCCTCTTTGATGTCTTTGATGTCATACTCAAAAGCCATCTAGTGTTATTTCTAAGTCAAATGGTATACAGTGACTTTTTTTTGGATATAATTAAATTGCTTTTTATGATGGTTGGAACAGTTCTGAACTCCAGCAGTGTACTAGTGTGCCTTTCTTTACATATTCCTGCAACAGTTGTAATTTTCTGTTTTTTCAATTTTCTTTGCTAGTCAGATCCGTGAGGTAGACCCTTGAATTTATTTTAATTCGCATTTTTTTTAGTGATTTGGAGCACTTTTTTCATATGGCTAGTTGATAACTTCTTTATCTTCCCTTGAGAATTGATTGTTCATATCTTTTTTAAATTAATAATTTATTTATTTTTAGTTTTCAACATTTACTTCCACAAGCTTTTGAGTTGCAGATTTTCACCCCATTTCGCCCCTCCCCCCCACCCCAAGATGGCATGCATTCAGAATACCCCTTCCCTAATCTGCTTTCCTTTCTATCTCTCTCCCCCTTCTCTTATCCCCTTCCCCTTCTATTTTCCTGTACGGCAGGATAGATTTCTGTACCCCATTTCCTGTATTTCTTATTTCCCAGTTGCATGTGAAAACATTTTTTTTTAAACATGTGTTTTTAAAACTTTGGGTTCCAAATTTTCTCCCTTCCTCCCTCTCCACCCACCCTCATTGAAAATATAGGTTATGTATGTGCAGTTATGCAAAACACTTCCATAGTAGACATGCTGTGAAAAACTAACTCGTTTTCCCTTAATCCTATCCATTTATTCTATTCTTTCTTTTGATCCTGTCCCTTCTCAGAAGTATTTGCTTCTGATTGCCCCCTTTCCTAATCTGCCCTCCTCTCTATCATCTCCCTATTCTTTTGTTCCCTTCCCCCCCTGTTTTCCTGTAGGGTAAGACAGATTTCCATACCCCATTGAGTGGGTATGTTATTCCTTCCTTAAGTCAAATCCTATGAGAATAAGATTCACTTATTCCCTCTCACCTTCTCCTGTTTCCCCTCCACTGTAAGAGCCTTTTCTGTTTTTTTTGTGAGATAATTTACCCCATTCTACCTCTCCCTTTCTCCTTCTCCTACTATAATCCTCTCTCACCCCTTAATTTTATTCTCCAGCTATGACCCCTTCATCTTCAACTCACCCTGTGCCCTCTATCTATCTATATCTGTCCATCTTATCTATCTATCTGTATATATACACATACATATAATTTCTTCCCTCCAACTACCCTAATACTGAGAAAGGTCTCATGAGTTACAAATATCATCTTTCCATGCAGGAATGTAAACAGTTCAACCTTAATAAGTCTCTTATGATTTCTTTTTCCTGTTTACCTCTTCATGTTCCACTTCAGTCTTGTATTTGAAAGTCAAATTCTCTATTCAGCTGTGGTCTTTTCATCAAGAATGCTTGAAAGTCCTCTATTTCACTGAATAACCATTTTTTCGCTGGAAGGATTATACTCAGTTATGCTTGGTAGGTGATTCTTGGATGTAATCCTATCTCCTTTGCCCTCCGGAATATTATATTCCATGCCCTGCAGTCCCTTAATGTAGAAGCAGCTAAATCTTGTGTTATCCTGATTGTGTTTCTACAATACTTGAATTGTTTCTTTCTGGCTGTTTGTAATATTTTCTCCTTGACCTGGGAACTCTGGAATTTAGCTACAATATTCCTAGGAGTTTTCCTTTGGGGATCTCTTTCAGGAGGAGATCGGTGAATTCTTTCAATTTCTGTTTTGCCCTCTGGTTCTAAAATATAAGGGCAATTTTCCTTGATCATTTCTTGAAAGATGATGTCTAGGCTCTTTTTTTGATCATGACTTTCAGATAGTCCAATAATTCTTAAATTCTCCTGGATCTATTTTCCAGGTCAGTTGTTTTTCCAATGAGATATTTCACATTGTTTTCTAATTTTTCATTCTTTTGGATTTGTTTTACAGTGTCTTGTTTCTCATAAAGTCACTAGCTTCTAATTGCTCTATTCTAATTTTTAAGGAAGTATTTTCTTCAGTAATCTTTTGGACTTCCTTTTCCATTTGGCCAATTTTGCTTTTTAGGGCATTCTTCTCCTCATTGGATTTTTGGACCTCTTTTGCCATTTGGTTTAGGCTATTTTTTAAGGTGTTATTTTCTTCATTTTTTTTTAGGTCTCCTTCAACAAGCTGTTGACTTGTTTTTCATGATTTTCTTGTATCACTCTCATTTCTCTTCCCAGTTTTTCCTCTACTTCTCTTACTTGCTTCTCAAAATCTCTTTTGAGCTCTTCCAAGGCCTGGGACTGATTCATATTTTTCTTGGAGGCTTTGGATGTAGGAGCTTTGACTTTGTTGTCTTCTTCTGGTTGTATGTTTTGATCTTCTTTGTTTTTTTGTTTTTTTGTTTTTTTTTTAAGGCAGTTGGGGTTAAGTGACTTGCCCAGGGTCACACAGCTAGTAAGCGTCAAGTGTTTGGTCTGAGGCCAGATTTGAACTCAGGTACTCCTGACTTCAGGACCGGGGCTCTATCCACTGTGCCACCTAACTGCCCCTGTTTTGATCTTCTTTGTCACCAAAGAAGGTTAATATAGTCTGACTCTTTTTGTGCTGCTTACTCATGATCCCAGCCAATTACTTGAGTTTTAAACTCTTTGTTAAGATAAGAGTCTGCTTCCAGTGTGGAGAATGTACTGTCCCAAGCTTTGGGGGTTTGTACAGCTGTTTTCAGAGATACTTCTAGGGACCTGTAAATTTTCAGTTCTTCCAAGGTGCTAGGATAAGGGGCGAGGTGTTTCCTCTTCACTGCCATAACAAGCTCCTCCAGGCCAGCACTCCTCCTCACCCCAGGACTGCCCCTCAGAACTGTGACCCAGATCCAAGCAGAGGCAAAGCAAGAGATTCCTGCCTCAGCATTGGCAAAGAGATCCCTGTAATCCCCCTCTGATCAGCCATCCAATTCCCCCAGTCAGTGGGCCGGAAGCTCAGGAGGCAGCCGCTGCCCCAGAGGCTGGCTCGAGACTTGTGGCTGAGACCTAGCTCCTTCTCTCACCGCAGTCACAGAGTTTTCCCACTGACCTTCCAAGTTGTCTTTGGCGTTCATGAGTTGAGAAGTCTGGAAACTGCCACAACTGCCTGTGATTCAGTCCTCTGAGGCCTGTTCCAGGTTTGCTGTGGCCTGCACGCCCATGCGGCACTGCGCTCTTCTCCCCACCCAGCGCGATATACCTTTCTGATCAACCATCCAGGTTGTTTTGGGCTGGAAATTTGTTTCACTCTGTCTTTTTGTGTGTTCTGCTGCTTTAGAATTTGTTTAGAGCTATTTTTTTACAGGTATTTGGAGGGGTTTGGGGGAGTGCTCAAGCAAGTCACTGCTTGCACTCTGCCATCTTGGCTTCGCCCGATTATTCATATCTTTGAGTAATAAATATTGGGGAATGGCTTTTAATTCAGTTCCATCTGTATCTTATATATTATAAAAATTTGATAGAAAGATTTTTTCCAAGTTAACTATTACCCTTATTTTACTTGCATTGATTTTGTTTGTGTAGAAGTATTTTAATTTTGTTTAATCAAAAATTATCTATTTTATTTCTTGTGATGACTTGTATCCTTTGATAAAGAATTCTTTCTGTATGCATAGTTCCAAAAGTTATTTTCTTAATTTCTTCTCTAATTTGTTTATTTTACAACTTTTTATGTTGAGGTCATACGTCCATTTGGATAACATATATGGTATATGATATGAGTTCTTGAGCTAAATCAAGTTTTTTTCATACTGCTTTCTTGTTTCTCCTGAAGGTTTTGTCTAATATTAAATCCTTATCCCAGTAATTTTTTTTCATTATTTCCTTTGAAATTCTTGCCATTTTGATTTCTCCAGATGCATTTTGTTTTTTATTTTGTCTCGTTCTGTAATTTAATCCTTGACTGATGGGCATGACACTGAATAAATAAATTAAGTTGTTTTATTATTTTTGTTATATTGGCATGGCCTTTACTTTTTTACGTCAAAAAAATATTTTGTAGTTTGTCAGCAAACACTTATTAAGTGCTTAGTTTGTACTTCACTGGGATACCAAGAAACGTAAGAACACAGTAACTACCCTCAGAGAACTCACTTTCTAATGGGAGAAATAACACAAAGGTAACTGTACAGATGGAAAGTAGACTGAAAGGGAAGGTACTGGGTAGGGGCAGGGAGGGGAACAGGAGGGGAAACTGGGAAAAGTTTCTTGTGGATATTAGGATTTTAGCTGAATCTTCAAGTAATCTGGGGAAGTCAGGAGGCAGAGTTAGGTCATTCTAGGTATGGGGGACAACCAGGTGTCGTGAATAAAATTCTGAGAGACAAAGTTACCAAGTATTAATAGTTAATGTATAAATAATCTATTAACTCGGCTAGCCAGTAATCAATAAATTCATGGTCATTGGTTCCTCCCAGTAACCAAAGACAAAGACTCAGGGTCTTAGATCATCTTAAATGCCTCACGTCTTTCTTACTGAACATTATTGGTCCCTCCCTTGACAAGCAAATGATTCAGGCCTCCCCAAACTTTAAGAAAGGGAGCAAAGACTGAAACTCATCCCCCCCCCCTCCAGTGATCTAACCCAAGCTGTGTCCTATTTATAGAATAAACAAAACTCAGACTTCCAGTTGGGTGGGGCTCAGCCCAACCTATTTAAGGAGCAGATGCCTTGGGGCTAGGAGTGGATTAGTTTCTTCGTCAAGCCCTTAAGAGACTGACTGGCCTTTTGTGGAGTGGGATCTTGACAAAAAGGGGAGGTAAAAGCTGGATCAAAAACTCATAATTGTTTGTTAGTATAAGAGTATAATATCAATTTCCTTCAAGTGTATAGAGATGGAGTGGAGAAATAGAGTATCTTGTGTGAGGAACAGCAAGAAGGCCAGTGTTTCTAGATCGTAATATTTTTGGAGGGAAGTATAAGAATACTGGAAAGGCAGAAGTGGGATTAAGTTGTTTGAAAAGCCAGAGGATTTTATATTTCAACCTGTAGGTTATTAGCGAGCTTACTGAATAGCGAGTGACATAGTCAAATCTGTATTTTAAAAAAATCACTTTAGGGGCAGCTAGGTGGTGCAGTGGATAGAGCACCAGCCTTGAAGTGAGGAGGACCTGAGTTCGAATACGGCCTCAGACCAAACACTTGACACTTACTGGTGTGACCCTGGGCAAGTCACTTAACCCCAATTGCCTAAAAATAAAAAACAAAAAGAAAGAAAAGAAAAAAAAAAAGAAAATCACTTTAGTAGATGAATGGAGGATGGTTTGGAGTGGGGGGAGACTTGAGGAAGGCAGACCTGTGGAAAGAAGACAGTTGCGGTAGTTCAAGTATGAGGTGATGAGGACCTGTACCGGAGTAGTGATGGTATCAGAGGAGAGAAGGAGACGTATTTGAAAGAGATGTTGGGAAGGTGAAATCAGCAGGCTTTGGCAACAGGTTGGATATGGGAGGTGAATGATAAGTAGTTGAGGATAACTGCAGGCCTGATGAATTTGGAACTCTCTACAGTAATTGGGAAATTAGGGATGTGGAAGGTCTTAGGGAAAAGATAATGTATTCAGTTTTGAACATGTTGAGTTTCAGGTGTCTGTTTGGATATCAATTTTGACATGTCTGAAAAATAGTTGAAGATGTGAGACTGGAAGTCAGAGAGGTTTGAGAATTATCAGCATAGAGATGGTAAATTCATGGGAGCTGATGACATTGACATGTGTAGTATAGGGGTGGAAAAGAAGAGGGCCTGGAACAGAACTCCAATGGACACCTCTGGTTATAGGGTGAGATCTGGATGAAGATCCAGCAAAGGAGACTGAAAAGGAGCAGTCTAATAGGAGCATTAACAGGAAAGACACGCAGATGAGAGGCTTTGGAGAAAACATAATGATTCCGTTAAGGAGATGGAACATCTTGTTTCAATGTCCCAAAAAAAAGGTAGTTGATACTGTGCAAGACTGTGGTTCAGAAGAGAAGTTAAGGCTGGATTTATAAATCTGGGATCATCCATGTCAAAATAATAACTAAATTCATGAGAGTTTGTAAGATCCAAGCAAGATATTATAGAGAAAGGAGAATGGAGGACCAAAGATAAACCTTTGGGGAATGCTCACCAGTGGTTGTTGTGATCTAGACCTGAATCCAGCAAAAGAGACTGAGCAGAAGTGTTCAGATGAGTAAGAAGAAAACCAGGAATAGAGCAATGTCATTAAAATCTAGAGTAGAGAGAATATTCCGTGAAGAAGGCAATGGACATTAGATTTGGCAACTGAGATCATTGGTGACTTGGGAGATTACTCTCTCTAATCCATTAATTACCAGTATCATTCAGTGTGGCAAACAAAAAGTCATGTGCTTACTAAAGTTTTTAAGCAGTGTCATGGAGGATATTTTGTGGGAAGTTCCAAATGGAAATGTTATTCCCTATTAAAGCATCTAAGTAGCACTGGGCCTGGAGTCAGGAAGGTCTGAGTTCAAATTTGGTTTTAGACATTTACTGGGTATGTGATCTTGGGCAAGTCACTTAACCTCTGTTTGCCTACATGGCACCTAGGATAATCATTGGAATGAGAGATCGGCCTGTAGTCAGGAAGACCTGAGTTCAAATCTGGCCTCGGACACTTACTAGATCTGTGATCTTGAGGTAGTCATTTAGTCTGTCTTTGTTGTAATCCACTGGAGAAAGAAATGGCAAACTACTCCAGTATCTTTGTCAAGAAAATCCTATGGATGGTATTGGTGTGCTGTGTTCCCTGCAGTCATGAAGATTTGGAAGCAACTGAACAACATGAATGGGGAGGGTCTCTTTTTTTCTTTTCTTTTGTGAGGCAGTTGGGGTTAAGTAACTTGTCCAGGGTCACACGGATAGTGTCAAGTGTCTGAAGCTAGATTTGAACTGAGGTCCTCCTGACTCCAAGGCCAGAGCTCTATCCACTGCGCCACCTAGCTGCCCCTAAGGGTCTCTTTTTTTTGAAGGTAACATTTAACTTATTAGACTCTGGATCATGACCTTTCCTTCTTACTGAGATCCAAAATTAATCAAAATAGATTGACCTGATTGATGTATTGGCACAGGAAAACAAAATAGATCAAATAGCTCTTTGCATAAATTAGGATATATAAGCAAATGGACAGCCTATTGAATTAGTACTCTCAAAGAAAAAAATTTTTATACTGGTACTAGACTGTATTTTTAGGTTCCAACAATTTTTAAAAATTTGTTATCAGAAACAATTTTTATTAATTTATCATCAATCTTGGGGCAGCACTTGCCCTGGAGTCAGGAGGACCTGTGTTCAAATCCAGCTTCAGATTCTTACTAGCAGTGTGACCCTGGGCAAGTCATTTAACCCCAGTTGCCCTCTCTCCTCAAATTATCATCTATCTTTAAGCATTTCTGACTTGGAAAGAGGGGTGTCCAAACTGTCATATTACCTGTGTCCTCCAACATGACTGCCCCCAAGATGATTTCTTGACCTTTGTCTTGCCACTGAATTTAGATGACTGGAGGAGAGAGAGTGAGGTTGATGAACTCTGCCCCACTGATATCTAATTCACACACAAGTAAAGGCATCACCCTTGTGATGTCATTGGTCCTCTTTGAGAAGGCAGGACGAAAAGCAATAGCATGTTTTCTCAACATATCAATCTAACCAATAACCTGCTGTGGTCAAAATGGTCATTAATCTCGTTCCTGGCCTATATTTAAGGACCTTATGTTCATCATTGTGAAGTATATTATAATGCCATAAATATTTGTAAAATATTTTTCTGTACTTACTCAAAACTTGTCTTTTGTTTCCCATCTCATAGTTTACATAAGAAAGATATTGTACCTCATAATCAGAGAATGTGATATAATTTGTGTAAAAAATTAGAGGAACTTTTTAAGATATGGTGTAACAGCAGTTGTTAATTTTAAGAAGATGACAATAGAGTATATAAAAATATTCCTAGGATCAATATGAACTTAACTTAGCATGTCCTTAAAAGAAAACAAGTATTCCTTAGAACTTGACTAAAGTTATTTTAGACACATGAAAAAATGTTAGTTTTTAGAGTGGATTCTGATGGTGGAGTAGGTCAGAAAACTTTCAGCTCTCCAAATTTCCTCCACAAAAAAAGACAGAACATTGCCTCAGAGCAGCAGAAATAAATGTGGGGTAAAGCAATTGTCCTCCTAAGACAATTTGAGAAGGTCCCAGGAAAACCCAACTTCTAGGGGCCTAAGTGAAGAGGAAATACTTCCAGTCCAACTCTGCTGAATCAACAAACAACATGCCCTGAGGGGCAGCTGGGTTGAGAGGCAGCCTCAGCCTTAGAAACTTTCATTTTGCACACAGTGTTTGACCTTAATAGGAGGAGATTAAAGGACCTTTCACTGTCAAGGGATGCCAAACACAGCTGTGCTGACCAGACCTGTCTTGAGCAGGGCTGGGCTGCTGCTGCAGGGGACAAGGAGCTACCACACACCTGGTAAGTGCACAAAGGGTGGGGACCCTGTTGGCTTTGGGCACTTGCAAGAGAACAGAGTCCCTGGTTTCAGTTCCAGGGCAGAGAGGATAGCTGTAGTTTGCAGCCACCAGAGGGACTGTAGAGAGCAAGATCATTTGCGGGACAGTGTGGCTGGTGGCCCTAGTCGTGGCTTAGGAGTGGAGAGGAGAGCCCAGGGTTGGGCTCTGAGACAGACCTCAGAAAATAATAGTAAGAAGGATCTGAGGCTTGGTGCATCATTCTCTGTACTTTGGGAGTACGACTTTATTACACTAATAGCTGCTAAAAAACAAAATAAAAAATAAATAAAAATGAGTAAGCAAAGGAGAAATAACCCAACCATATAGATAGTTACTATGTGGATAGAGATCTGTGTTCATATTCAGAAGAAGATAATGGAGCTAAAGAAGTCACTCCTTTTTCAATGAGAAACATCAAATGGTCTCAAGCACAAAAAGAGTTCTTGGAAGAACTTAAAAAAAACTTTAAAAATCAAATAAGAGATCACTGAAAAATTAGGGGAAAAAATGAGAACAATCCAAGAAAATTATGAAAAGAAAGTCAACCAGTTTGAAATAGAAAATCAAAAACTTAAGGAAGAAAATAATTCTTTGAAAGTTAGAATTGTGTAAGAGGAAGCCAGTGCCATCCTAAGACACCAAGAAATCAAACAAAAAAATCAAAAGAATGGAAAAATAGAAGAGAAAGTGAAACATCTTATCAGAAACATAACTGATCTGAACAACAGATTAAGGAGAAATGATATAAGAATAGTCAGACTGCCAGAAAATTAGGATAAAAAAAGAATCTTGATACCATATTATAAGAAATTATCAAGGGAAAGTTGGCCTGAAGTTCTAGAACAAGATGGCAAAACAGAAATAGAAAAAAATCCACCAATCACCACATGAAAGAGATGCCAGGAGGAAAACTTATAGGAATATCATAGCCAAGTTTCAAAGCTTCCAGGTTAAGGAGAAAATATTGGAAGCAACAAGAAGGAAAAAAAGCCAGTTTAAATATCATGGAGCTACAGTAAGGATTACACTATATCTAGCAGCTATTAGGTCTTGGAATACTATATTCTGTAGAGCAAAAGAGCTGGGGTTATGACCAAGGGTAACTTAACCAGCAAAGTTAAGTATAATTCTGAATGAAAAAAACAAAGGATGTTTAATTAACTGAAAAACTTTCAGGTATTTGTGATAAAAACAGTAGAACTTAAGGGAAAATTTGACATATAACATCCAGGAGAAATATAAGGTAAACATTGAAGACCAATAATAATGGACTCAATAAAGTCAAATTGTTTACTTTGTATATGTGAAAATATTAGCAGTACTCTTCTGATTATCATCATCATTTGGGTAGTTTGAAAGAAAGACTTGGGCTGAGCTGAATATGATGGGTTGATTCTAAAAAAAAATAAAACTAAGGAGCGATAAAAAGGTATAATTATCTCATATAAATGAGGCATAAAAAGAAAAATTGATACGGAAGAAGCGAGTAGGGGGGAAGGGCAGATGGAGCTGGAACCTTACTCTCATTGGGAATGGGTTAAAGAGGGAACAACATACACATCTAGAAGGGTATAAAAGTCTTCTAAATTCAAAAGAAATAAGTGGGCAAAAGGATAAGGTATGGGGAGAGGATAAGGGAGGGACTTTTAGAGATGTGGGCAGGCTAAGGAATAGGTGGGCAATGTAGTGGGTAGAAATAAACCAGAAGAGTGTGAGAAAGATAGTGAGGAAAAATTAGGAGGAAAATACACAACAAGTGATTGTATCTTAGAAGGTGAATGGGACAAATTTGCCCATAAAATGGAAATGGATAGCAGATTAAAAATTTGATTTCAACAATATGTTGCTTTTAGTTAAAAAAATGAGAGATACACACAAAGATAAAATAAAGGACAGGAGTATATTTTATTATGTAAAAAAAAGCAGGGATAGTAATAATGATCTCAAAGTTAAAGTTAAAAGAGATTTAACCAAAAGTGAAAAAATAGAGAAACTACACTGTGTCAACAACATTCAATATTATTTTAGACCATCATTCAAATACCTAGACAGTAGAAAATATATGAATATATACCTGCAAAACAGACACAGGAACTATATGAACATAAACATAAAACAACTCAGATCTAGATAATTGAAGTAATATTTATTGTTCATGGGTAGGTAAAGCAACTATAATTTTTAAAATGACACTTTTACCTAACTAATCTATTTATTCAATGTCATCCCAATTAAATTACTAAAAAATTATCTTACTGAGTTAGAAAATATAATGAAGTTCATTTGGAAGAGCAAAAGGTCAGGAACTTCAGAGAAACCAGGGGAAAAAGATGTAAAGGAAGTAGATTTAGCAGTAGGTGAGAACATTGTTGGAGTGTTAAAAAAAGATAATTTCAATTACTTTAAATTAAAAATTTCTTGTGTAAATAAAACCTGTGTAGCCAAGAATAGAAGGAATGCAGAAAATTGGGGGAAAAGCTTTTATAGACCATCTCTCAAATAGGGTGTGATTAGATTGGAATCCTGCTGTGGTGTAGGAAATGATGAGCTGGTTAAATTAGAAAAACATGGAAAGACTTGGAACTATGAAGGAAGAAGCTATCCACCTTCAGAAAAACAGATGACAGGTGGAAATAAGCATAGTATTGTCCTGTGTATATGTGTATATATGTATATGTTTATAGATATGTTTGTATATCCATGCTTAATTTGTAGCCTTCTTTGGGGGTGGGGGGAAGTAAAAACTGCACAGCAGAGAACAAAAGAAGAGCAACAAGGAAGCAAAGAAAAGCTGGGCAGCTTTGAAAACCAGGTGTAGTATTACAGATTTTCTTGCAATAGAAATTTGTTGTTTTATATTGAATCTTTTCTTGTGGTGTGCTGTGTGCATGGCAGTATTTTTTTTCTTTTCTCATTTTGTATTTAAGTTTAAAATGAAATCTATAAGATAAAAGCAAAAAGAATATTAATTCTACTTATCCAAATAAATGCTGTTGTGTGAAAATTAAATTGTTAATAAGGGTATAGAAAAATCAGAAATGGTAAGACCAAAATAAATGATTCCACATAATTTTGGTTACCACGAAATAGATGTTTGGTAGACATAGTAATATAAAAATAGCACAGTTTTGTCATTAAACAATCGTGGTTTTATTTGTACCTCTGCCTTTAACTTTGTGTAGTCTTAGGCATGTTACTTCTCCAATCTGGACCTCAGTTTTGCCATCTTTAAAATCAGAGTGTTATACCACATGTCTTCTGAGTTATACAAAATACTTCCTTCTACTTCTTTGTTAATTGCTATGGTGTTATTTTTCCCGTTACAAATGAAATGTTAGACTGGATGGCTCCATGCCAGTATGGTAGATTATCTTCAAATGTGAAATGTACTTCAAATGTGAAGTCGTAATTGATATAGAAACATCTTAAAGTATGTGTGGCTATTCCAGCCAGGAAGATCCATCAAGGAGACTGAGAAAGCGCAATCAGATAGGCAGGAGAAGAGGAGGGGACAGATGGATTATGAAAACCTAGAGAGGAGAGAGTATTCAGGAGAAGAGTGTGTCAAAGGCTGCACAGAAGTAACTTAAGATGAAGGTTGAGAATACACTACTAGATGTGGCAATTAAGCGTTCTATTGTAATTTTGGTGAACACAGTTTCACTTGAATGGTGAAATTGGAAGCCAGATTGCCAAATCAAATAGTGCATTACTGACATTGGAGTGATTCACACACAAATAATGTTGATTTATTTCAACATTCAAATAATGTTGAATTATATATAATATTGTTTGACAAATTGAACTACACTACCTGGTCTCTTCTATTTTTGTGTTTTTAAGTCTTTAAATTACAGGGGAATTTATTTGGGAAGAAAACGTATTGATTGTTTTGACTTGTTGCTAATGTGTTTGTTTTATTACCAGTTCCTATTCAGATATAAGTGTTTAATATCTTAATATATAACCTATCCTGATATCAGAGGATTTGTTCTATATCCTGCTTAAAGTCTACTTAATATGTACACAATACATACAAACACAAGTAGTCTTATAGGTCCTAAGTGATCACAGCCCACAGATTGGTTTTTAGAGAAGAGGGTAAGTGAAAGTATGTTGGTATGTTATGTGTTTTATGAATTCTTTTTTGCTCTGAACTTAGGATACTGAATTCTGAATAAATAAGTTCTAAAGATTTAAAAAGTTCTGAAAGCAGCTTCTTTGGAACTCAATTAGCTATAAACACCAGTAATATCTTCCTTTCATGAGTGAAATTAGTGATTTTATTGCTTCCAAAATAGCACCATCAAAGCACCATGTGTCTTTCTAATTTAGTAGCTGTTGGGTTTGCAGACTCTAAATTTATAGTATACTAGAAATACTTTAAGGTAATGGCCACTAATTTTGGTCATTTGCTCCGTTTTGCAGCAGCTCAGAAATATCGAGATTAATGTGTAAACTCTCAACTTTTTACTTAAGCCTTTTACCAGTCTATACAAATACATTTAACTCAATTATATCTCATATTTGTATAGAGCTTTATAGTTTTTCTAAATACTTTCACACTTTAGTTTACCTTAATGTAGAAAAGAAATGGCATAGTTTTTATAGTTAGCTTTCTTTCACTAAACAGCTTACTTAAAATTTTCTAGTGTTTTAAAGGCTTAATGAGGGTTAGGTTTAATAAGAATTTTTTTTCAGGTTTACCCACTTTATTTAAAGGCAAAGACTCCTGTGCTTTTAAAAAAGCCATTCTAGTAGTGAAATTAGTGATTTTATATATTTCTTTTTGTCTGTTTTAGGATGACTACCATAGAGTAGTTAATATTGTACCCAAGAAACCACCACTGCTAGACAGACCTGGTGAAGGAGGCTACAGTAGATATGGTTATGGTCATGTTGGTTACCGAGAATATGACAAGGGCCGCAGTTTTTCTCATGATCGAAGAAGTGGTCCACCCCAAAGAGGCGTATGTAATTTTCCCCCCTGTCACTTTTTTGTTCCTATACTTTTAAAACATCGATTGAATGCAATTTTTGACTACTCTGTGGTCATGTAGACTATTGAATAAATCCTTCTGACTTGATGTTCCTTTAAAATGCCTGCTGCATAGAAGTAGTGGGTGAGACCTATATAGGCAACTTATCTTCTTCCCTCTTCTTTTCACTAGGTGGGCAAGTGATTGGATCATCTATTGCTGTGGCACTCTAGGGATGAGTAGATAACTCCCTATCTATGTGGCCATTCTTAACATTAGGTGTCTACCTATAATAATTTTGAGCATTTAAGATGAAAGAAGACAGTAGAATTTGTTTGTGTTAGAGTTGCCGAGATTCTGTGTGTGTGTGTGTGTGTGTGTGTGTGTGTGTGTGTGTGTGTGTGT